>NW_027596291.1:360000-432747 GCF_964194155.1 Cetorhinus maximus | reverse complement strand
CCCTAGTGGGGGTGGGGGAAGGTGGGGGGAAGGGATCGAAATAGGCTAAAAAAAAATGGAAGTAATTTTTAAAATAATGGAAATAGGTGGGAAAAGAAATATATGTTTAAAAAATTATAAATTATTGGAAAAAGGGGGATCGGAAAGGGGCTGGGGATGGAGGAGAGAGTTCATGATCTAAAACTGTTGAACTCAATATTCAGCCCGGAAGGCTGTAAAGTGCCTAGTCGGAAGATGAGGTGCTGTTCCTCCAGTTTGCGTTGAGCTTCACTGGAACAATGCAGCAAGCCCAGGACGGACATGTGGACATGAGAGCAGGGTGGAGTGTTGAAATGGCAAGCGACAGGGAGGTCTGGGTCATGTTTGCGGACAGACCGAAGGTGTTCCGCAAAGCCGTCACCCAGTCTGCGTTTGGTCTCTCCAATGTAGAGGAGACTGCATTGGGAGCAGCGAATGCAGGAGACTAAATTGAGGGAAGTGCAAGTGAAATGTTGCTTCACTTGAAAGGAGTGTTTGGGCCCTTGGACGATGAGGAGAGAGGCAGTGAAGGGGCAGGTGTTACACCTTCTGCAGTTGCATGGGAAGGTGCCGTGGGAGAGGGTTGAGATGTAGGGGGTGATGGAGGAGTGGACCAGGGTGTCCTGGAGGGAATGATCCCTGCGGAATGCTGCCAGGGGGGGAGAAGGGAAGATGTGTTTGGTGGTGGCATCATGCTGGAGTTGGTGGAAATAGCGGAGGATGATCCTTTGAATGCGGAGGCTGGTGGGAATCCACTCCCGAAACCATCATTCCTCCCTCCCAATCTCCCCCTCCCCCGACACCTTCATTCCCCCCTCCCAACCTACCCCTCCCCCTCCCCCGACACCTTCATTCCCCCCTCCCAACCTCCCCCTCCCCTCCCCCGACACCTTCATTCCCCCTCCCAACCTCCCCCTCCCCTCCCCCGACACCTTAATTCCCCCTCCCAACCTCCCCCTCCCGACACCTTCATTCCCCCTCCCAACCTCCCCCTCCCCCGACACCTTCATTCCCCCCTCCCAACCTCCCCCTGCCCCGACACCTTCATTCCCCCCTCCCAACCTCCCCCTCCCCTCCCCCCACACCTTCATTCCACCCTCCCAACCTCCCCCTCCCCTCCCCCCACACCTTCATTCCCCCTCCCAACCTCCCCCTCCCCTCCCCCGACACCTTCATTCCCCCAACCCCCTCCCCCGACACCTTCATTCCCCAACCCCCTCCCCCGACACCTTCATTCCCCCAACCCCCTCCCCCGACACCTTCATTCCCCCCTCCCCCTCCCCCGACACCTTCATTCCCCCCTCCCCCTCCCCCTCCCCCGACACCTTCATTCCCACTCCCAACCTCCCCCTCCCCCGACACCTTCATTCCCCCTCCCAACCTCCCCCTCCCCCGACACCTTCATTCCCCCTCCCAACCTCCCCCTCCCCGACACCTTCACTCCCCCTCCCAACCTCCCCCTCCCCCGACACCTTCAATCCCCCCTCCCAACCTCCCCCTCCCCCGACACCTTCATTCCCCCCTCCCAACCTCCCCCTCCCCCAACACCTTCATTCCCCCCTCCCAACCTCCCCCTCCCCCGACACCTTCATTCCCCCTCCCAACCTCCCCTCCCCCGACACCTTCATTCCCCCCTCCCAACCTCCCCCTCCCCCGACACCTTCATTCCCCCCTCCCAACCTCCCCCTCCCCCGACACCTTCATTCCCCCTCCCAACCTCCCCCTCCCCCGACACCTTCATTCCCCCCTCCCAACCTCCCCCTCCCCCGACACCTTCATTCCCCCCTCCCAACCTCCCCCTCCCCCGACACCTTCATTCCCCCTCCCAACCTCCCCCTCCCCGACACCTTCATTCCCCCTCCCAACCTCCCCCTCCCCCGACACCTTCATTCCCCCCTCCCAACCTCCCCCTCCCCCGACACCTTCATTCCCCTCCCAACCTCCCCCTCCCCCGACACCTTCATTCCCCTCCCAACCTCCCCTCCCCCGACACCTTCATTCCCAACCTCCCCCGACACCTTCATACCCCTCCCAACATCCCCCTCCCCCTCCCCCGACACCTTCATTCCAACCTCCCCCTCCCCCACACCTTCAATCCCCTCCCCCCGACACCATCATTCCCCCCTCCCAACCTCCCCTCCCCGACACCTTCATTCCCCCTCCCAACCTCCCCTCCCCCGACACCTTCATTCCCCCCTCCCAACCTCCCCCTCCCCCTCCCCCGACACCTTCATTCCCCCCTCCCAACCTCCCCTCCCCCGACACCTTCATTCCCCCCTCCCAACCTCCCCCTCCACCTTCATTCCCCCCTCCCAACCTCCCCCTCCCCCTCCACCTTCATTCCCCCCTCCCAACCTCCCCCTCCCCCTCCACCTTCATTCCCAACCTCCCCGACACCTTCATACCCCTCCCAACATCCCCCTCCCCCTCCCCCGACACCTTCATTCAACCTCCCCCTCCCCCCACACCTTCAATCCCCCTCCCCCCGACACCATCATTCCCCCTCCCAACCTCCCCCTCCCCCCGACACCTTCATTCCCCCTCCCAACCTCCCCCTCCCCCGACACCTTCATTCCCCCTCCCTCCAACCTCCCCCTCCCCCTCCCCCGACACCTTCATTCCCCCCTCCCAACCTCCCCCTCCCCCGACACCTTCATTCCCCCCTCCCAACCTCCCCCTCCACCTTCATTCCCCCCTCCCAACCTCCCCCTCCCCCTCCACCTTCATTCCCCCCTCCCAACCTCCCCCTCCCCCTCCACCTTCATTCCCCCCTCCCAACCTCCCCTCCCCCCCCTCCCAACCTCCCCCTCCCCCCCCTCCCAACCTCCCCCTCCCCCCCTCCCAACCTCCCCCTCCCCCCCTCCCAACCTCCCCCTCCCCCCCCTCCCAACCTCCCCTCCCCCCCCTCCCAACCTCCCCCTCCCCCCCCTCCCAACCTCCCCCTTCCCCCCCTCCCAACCTCCCCCTTCCCCCCCTCCCAACCTCCCCCTTCCCCCACCCACCCAACCTCCCCCTTCCCCCCCTCCCAACCTCCCCCTTCCCCCCTCCCAACCTCCCCTTCCCCCCCTCCCAACCTCCCCCTTCCCCCCTCCCAACCTCCCCCTCCCCCGACACCTTCATTCCCCCCTCCCCCGACACCTTCATTCCCCCTCCCAACCTCCCCTCTCCCGACACCTTCATTCCCCCTCCCAACCTCCCCCTCCCCCGACACCTTCATTCCCAACCTCCCCCGACACCTTCATACCCCTCCCAACATCCCCCTCCCCCTCCCCCGACACCTTCATTCCCCCTCCCAACCTCCCCCTCCCCGACACCTTCATTCCCCCCCTCCCAACCTCCCCCTCCCCCTCTTCCGACACCTTCATTCCCCCTCCCAACATCCCCCTCCCCCTCCCCCGACACCTTCATTCCCCCCTCCCAACCTCCCCCTCCCCCGACACCTTCATTCCCCCTCCCAACCTCCCCCTCCCCCGACACCTTCATTCCCCCTCCCAACCTCCCCCTCCCCCTCCCCGACACCTTCATTCCCCCCTCCCAACCTCCCCCTCCCCCGACACCTTCATTCCCCCCTCCCAACCTCCCCCTCCCCCGACACCTTCATTCCCCCCTCCCAACCTCCCCCTCCCCCGACACCTTCATTCCCCCCTCCCAACCTCCCCCTCCCCCGACACCTTCATTCCCCCTCCCCCCCGACACCTTCATTCCCCCTCCCAACATCCCCCTCCCCCTCCCCCGACACCTTCATTCCCCCCTCCCAACCTCCCCCTCCCCCGACACCTTCATTCCCCCTCCCCCCGACACCTTCATTCCCCCTCCCAACATCCCCCTCCCCCTCCCCCGACACCTTCATTCCCCCTCCCAACCTCCCCCTCCCCCGACACCTTCATTCCCCCCTCCCAACCTCCCCCTCCCCCGACACCTTCATTCCCCCTCCCAACCTCCCCCTCCCCCGACACCTTCATTCCCCCTCCCAACCTCCCCCTCCCCCTCCCCCGACACCTTCATTCCCCCCTCCCAACCTCCCCCTCCCCCGACACCTTCATTCCCCCCTCCCAACCTCCCCCTCCCCCGACACCTTCATTCCCCCCTCCCAACCTCCCCCTCCCCCGACACCTTCATTCCCCCCTCCCAACCTCCCCCTCCCCCGACACCTTCATTCCCCCCTCCCAACCTCCCCCTCCCCCGACACCTTCATTCCCCCTCCCCCCCGACACCTTCATTCCCCCCTCCCAACCTCCCCTCCCCCCACACCTTCAATCCCCTCCCAACATCCCCCTCCCCCGACACATTCATTCCCCCTCCCAACCTCCCCCTCCCCCGACACCTTCATTCCCCCTCCCAACCTCCCCCTCCCCGACACATTCATTCCCCCTCCCAACCTCCCCCTCCCCCGACACCTTCATTCCCCCTCCCAACCTCCCCCTCCCCCTCCCCCGACACCTTCATTCCCCCTCCCAACCTCCCCCTCCCCCGACACCTTCATTCCCCCCTCCCAACCTCCCCCTCCCCCGACACCTTCATTCCCCCCTCCCAACCTCCCCCTCCCCCGACACCTTCATTCCCCCTCCCAACCTCCCCCTCCCCCGGACACCTTCATTCCCCCCTCCCAACCTCCCCCTCCCCCGACACCTTCATTCCCCCTCCCAACCTCCCCCTCCCCCGACACCTTCATTCCCCCCTCTCAACCTCCCCCTCCCCCGACACCTTCATTCCCCTCCCAACCTCCCCCTCCCCCGACACCTTCATTCCCCCTCCCAACCTCCCCCTCCCCCGACACCTTCATTCCCCCCTCCCAACCTCCCCCTCCCCCGACACCTTCATTCCCCCCTCCCAACCTCCCCCTCCCCCCACACCTTCAATCCCCCTCCCAACCTCCCCCTCCCCCCACACCTTCATTCCCCCTCCCAACCTCCCCCTCCCCCGACACCTTCATTCCCCCCTCCCAACCTCCCCCTCCCCCGACACCTTCATTCCCCCTCCCAACCTCCCCCTCCCCCGACACCTTCATTCCCCCCTCCCAACCTCCCCCTCCCCCGACACCTTCATTCCCCCCTCCCAACATCCCCCTCCCCCGACACCTTCATTCCCCCCTCCCAACCTCCCCCTCCCCCGACACCTTCATTCCCCCTCCCAACCTCCCCCTCCCCCGGACACCTTCATTCCCCCCTCCCAACCTCCCCCGACACCTTCATTCCCACCTCCCAACCTCCCCCTCCCCCGACACCTTCATTCCCCCTCCCAACCTCCCCCTCCCCCGACACCTTCATTCCCCCTCCCAACCTCCCCCTCCCCCGACACCTTCATTCCCCCTCCCAACCTCCCCCTCCCCCGACACCTTCATTCCCCCCGCCCAACCTCCCCTCCCCCGACACCTTCATTCCCCCCTCCCAACCTCCCCTCCCCCGACACCTTCATTCCCCCCTCCCCCGACACCTTCATACCCCTCCCAACCTCCCCTCCCCCGACACCTTCATACCCCTCCCAACCTCCCCCTCCCCTGACACCTTCATTCCCCCCTCCCAACCTCCCCCTCCCCCGACACCTTCATTCCCTTCCCAACCTCCCCCTCCCCCGACACCTTCATTCCCTTCCCAACCTCCCCCTCCCCCGACACCTTCATTCCCCCCTCCCAACCTCCCCCTCCCCGACACCTTCATTCCCCCTCCCAACCTCCCCCTCCCCCGACACCTTCATTCCCCCCCCCAACCTCCCCCTCCCCGACACCTTCAATCCCCCTCCCAACCTCCCCCTCCCCCGACACCTTCAATCCCCCTCCCAACCTCCCCCTCCCCCGACACCTTCAATCCCCCTCCCAACCTCCCCCTCCCCCGACACCTTCATTCCCCCTCCCAACCTCCCCCTCCCCCGACACCTTCATTCCCCCTCCCAACCTCCCCTCCCCCGACACCTTCATTCCCCCCTCCCAACCTCCCCCGACACCTTCATTCCCCCTCCCAACCTCCCCCGACACCTTCATTCCCCCTCCCAACCTCCCCCTCCCCCGACACCTTCATTCCCCCCTCCCAACCTCCCCATCCCCCGACACCTTCATTCCCCCCTCCCAAACTCCCCCTCCCCCGACACCTCATTCCCCCTCCCAACCTCCCCCTCCCCCGACACCTTCACCCAACCTCCCCCTCCCAACCTCCCCCTCCCCCGACACCTTCATTCCCCCCTCCCAACCTCCCCCTCCCCCGACACCTTCATTCCCCCTCCCAACCTCCCCCGACACCTTCACCGCCCCCCCAACCTCCCCCTCCCCCGACACCTTCATTCCCCCTCCCAACCTCCCCCGACACCTTCACCGCCCCCCCCAACCTCCCCCTCCCCCGACACCTTCATTCCTCCTCCCAACCTCCCCCTCCCCCGACACCTTCACCGCCCCCCCAACCTCCCCCTCCCCCGACACCTTCATTCCCCCTCCCAACCTCCCCCTCCCCCGACACCTTCATTCCCCCCTCCCAACCTCCCCCTCCCCCGACACCTTCATTCCAACCTCCCCCTCCCCCGACACCTTCATTCCCCCCTCCCAACCTCCCCCTCCCCCGACACCTTCATTCTCCTCCCAACCTCCCCTCCCCCGACACCTTCATTCCCCCTCCCAACCTCCCCCTCCCCACCTCCCCCTCCCCCGACACCTTCATTCCCCCTCCCAACCTCCCCTCCCCCGACACCTTCATTCCCCCCTCCCAACCTCCCCCTCCCCCGACACCTTCATTCCCCCCTCCCAACCTCCCCCTCCCTCGACACCTTCATTCCCCCTCCCAACCTCCCCCGACACCTTCACCGCCCCCCCCAACCTCCCCCTCCCCCGACACCTTCATTCCCCCTCCCAACCTCCCCCTCCCCCGACACCTTCATTCCTCCCTCCCCCTCCCCCGACACCTTCATTCCTCCTCCCAACCTCCCCCTCCCCCGACACCTTCATTCCCCCTCCCAACCTCCCCTCCCCCGACACCTTCACCGCCCCCCCAACCTCCCCCTCCCCCGACACCTTCATTCCCCCTCCCAACCTCCCCCTCCCCCGACACCTTCATTCCCCCCTCCCAACCTCCCCTCCCCCGACACCTTCATTCCAACCTCCCCCTCCCCCGACACCTTCATTCCCCCCTCCCAACCTCCCCCTCCCCTGACACCTTCACCGCCCCCCCCAACCTCCCCCTCCCCCGACACCTTCATTCCCCCCTCCCAACCTCCCCCTCCCCCGACACCTTCATTCTCCTCCCAACCTCCCCCTCCCCCGACACCTTCATTCCCCCTCCCAACCTCCCCCTCCCCCGACACCTTCATTCCCCCTCCCAACCTCCCCCTCCCCCGACACCTTCATTCCCCCCTCCCAACCTCCCCCTCCCCCGACACCTTCATTCCCCCCTCCCAACCTCCCCCTCCCCCGACACCTTCATTCCCCCTCCCAACCTCCCCCTCCCCCGACACCTTCATTCCCCCCTCCCAACCTCCCCCTCCCCCGACACCTTCATTCCCCCCTCCCAACCTCCCCCTCCCCCGACACCTTCATTCCCCCCTCCCAACCTCCCCCTCCCCCGACACCTTCATTCCCCCTCCCAACCTCCCCCTCCCCCGACACCTTCATTCCCCCTCCCCCGACACCTTCATTCCCCCTCCCAACCTCCCCCTCCCCCGACACCTTCATTCCCCCTCCCAACCTCCCCCTCCCCCGACACCTTCATTCCCCCCTCCCAACCTCCCCCTCCCCCGACACCTTCATTCCCCCCTCCCAACCTCCCCCTCCCCCAACACCTTCATTCCCCCTCCCAACCTCCCCCTCCCCTGACACCTTCACCCCCCCTCCCAACCTCCCCCTCCCCCGACACCTCCATTCCACCCAGCAGCACACTCTCCCCTGACACATCTTCCTCTCCCAGCTGATCCTATACCTTCCTCTTCCAGCCCCTCGACCATCATCCATAGTGAGCAACGCGGTGACCTCCCATCCTCCGTGATCTGCTTCACTGTGGAGCCATGTCCATGAGGATCCACCCAGCATATGTCATGGACGCCCCCCCCCCGCCAGTGTGTCCTTGCTGTCGGCCTCCGCATCTTCTGCTCCTCGGATGTCCACGATGTGAGCAAGACCCTGACAGGTTGCTGCTGGTTTCTGCACATCAGAGAGTGGGCATAAACGGGCCATTTTTAAGTTTGCAGTCTGGGACGAATGGGATGTTCCAAGGATCAGTGATGGGGCCTCAGCTATTTGCAATCTATAGTAATGACTTAGCTCCATTACTCTCTGTCCCTTCATCTAAGTTTGCTGACAATACAAGATGGATGGAAAGTTAAGCTGTGGTGAGGACACAGACAGGCCGGAAATAGATATAGAGAAGTGAAGTGAGAAGCCAGAAAATGCTAGAGGGAGCAGAGGAGAAGTGTGAAGTCATTCATTTTGGTCAAAAGAATAGAGGAGCAGAGTATTTTTTTTTAAAGGTGTGAAGCAATGTTAATGCTGAAAGAAACTGGGTGTGCTCATACCAGAAACACAGGAGAATAGCATCAAAATAAAATACTGCGGATGCTGGAAATGTGAAATAAAGGCAGAAAATGCAGGTAAAACTCAGAAGGTCTGGCAGCAGCTGTGGAGAGAGAAACAGAGTCAACTTTTTGAATCTGTATGACTCCTCTTCAGGGCTAAAGGGAAGTAGAAATGTGATGGAACTGATAGTGTTTAAGGGGGAGTGGAGCAGGTGAAGCCAGATACAACGTCAGGGGAAGGTGGGGGCGAAGGAGAGATTGACAAATATGTCATAGACACAAGACAAAGTGAGTGTTCATGGCAGCGTTAAAGACTAAAGAAGGTTTTTAAAGTGCCATAAAGATAAGAAAGCAGAATGTGTTAAGGGCAGAATAAGGGTCAGATCTCTGTGAAAGAACAACATCGAACAAGTGACAGATGGCCTTGGGAGGGTGGGGGTGAGTGGCTGGGGATTGGAGTGGTTGGGGAAAAGGATAAAATAATGAATAAATAAATGAGAATAAATAAAAATAAATGTTAAAAAAGAGATTAAAAAAGGGGGTGGGGATGGAGGAGAGAGTTCATGATCTAAAGTTGTTGAACTCAATATTCAGCCCGGAAGGCTGTAAAGTGCCTAGTCGGAAGATGAGGTGCTGTTCCTCCATTTTGCGTTGAGCTTCACTGGAACAATGCAGCAGGCCAAGGACAGACATGTGGACATGAGAGCAGGGTGGGGTGTTAAAATGGCAAGCGACAGGGAGGTCTGGGACATGCTTGCGGACAGACCGAAGGTGTTCTGCAAAGCGGTCGCCCAGTCTGCGTTTGGTCTCTCCAATGTAGAGGAGACCGCATTGGGAGCAGCGAATGCAGGAGACTAAATTGAGGGAAGTGCAAGTGAAATGTTGCTTCACTTGAAAGGAGTGTTTGGGCCCTTGGACGATGAGGAGAGAGGAAGTAAAGGGGCAGGTGTTACACATTCTGCGGTTGCATGGGAAGGTGCCGTGGGAGAGGGTTGAGGTGTAGGGGGTGATGGAGGAGTGGACCGGGGTGTCCCGGAGGGAACGATCCCTACGGAATGCCGCCGGGGGGGTGAAGGGAAGATGTGTTTGGTGGTGGCATCATGCTGGAGTTGGCGGGAATGGCGGAGGATGATCCTTTGAATGCGGAGGCTGGTGGGAATCCACTCCCGAAACCATCATTCCCCCCTCCCAACCTCCCCCTCCCCCTCCACCGACACCTTCATTCCCCCCTCCCAACTTCCCCCTCCCCCGACACCTTCATTCCCCCTCCCAACATCCCCCTCCCCCGACACCTTCATTCCCCCCTCCCAACCTCCCCCTCCCCCGACACCTTCATTCCCCCCTCCCAACCTCCCCCGACACCTTCATTCCCCTCCCAACCTCCCCCTCCCCCGACACCTTCATACCCCTCCCAACCTCCCCCTCCCCCGACACCTTCATTCCCCCTCCCAACCTCCCCCTCCCCCGACACCTTCGTTCCCCCCTCCCAACCTCCCCCTCCCCCGACACCTTCGTTCCCCCTCCCAACCTCCCCCTCCCCCGACACCTTCGTTCCCCCTCCCAACATCCCCCTCCCCCGACACCTTCGTTCCCCCTCCCAACATCCCCCTCCCCCGACACCTTCGTTCCCCCCTCCCAACATCCCCCTCCCCCGACACCTTCGTTCCCCCCTCCCAACCTCCCCCGACACCTTCATTCCCCCTCCCAACCTCCCCCTCCCCCGACACCTTCATTCCAACCTCCCCCTCCCCCGACACCTTCATTCCCCCCTCCCAACCTCCCCCTCCCCCGACACCTTCATTCCCCCCTCCCAACCTCCCCCTCCCCCGACACCTTCATTCCCCCCTCCCATCCTCCCCCTCCCCCGACACCTTCATTCCCACCTCTCCCCCTCCCCCGACACCTTCATTCCCCCCTCCCCTCCTCCCCCTCCCCCGACACCTCCATTCCACCCAGCAGCACACTCTCCCCTGACACATCTTCCTCTCCCAGCTGATCCTATACCTTCCTCTTCCAGCCCCTCGACCATCATCCATAGTGAGCAACGCGGTGACCTCCCAATTTGTATCCAAGTTGTTATTCTTGTATGTTTATCAACACATTCATTATCTTAGATCGCATCCTAGTGATTCAACAGTAACCTGTTAAATTACACTACACTTTACATCTCAAGATTGTACCAAATTCAAATAACAGTGCTGTTGGGATGCAGATTTCCTTTCATATTTAATTCATCTCATCAAAAGAAACCCCTTTTTATCCATTGGAACCACCTAGACCGTGTGTTTATGCCTTTTGGTTTTCCTGGAATCCCTTGAACTTCAGGTAATTTTTCCCCTCAGAATTTTAGAAAACTAACTCGCCTGAGTTAATGTAACTCGTATGAATCAATCCCAATCAGTTTGGAAGCTGGTGATACTAATCTGCAAGGGGCTGGTACAAATGTTGGTTCATCTAACCCTGTTTAACCACTGAAAACTCTCATATTCGAAACAAAACTTCAAATAGCAGTGGGGGAAATAAAGGGATCTTGAAGGCTCCACCTATAGGGACCATCAAACTGAAGAAAGCTCACATTTCCCCAGCTCCTGCCTGTCAGTGCTTATTAACTCCCGAGGGGTAACCCCCTTTTCCCTCTCTCTCTCTTCAGCACAGGCAGCTCCTGTAACTTAGATCAATTCATTGCTTTAAGTTACAGAAAATTCAGAAGGGGAACTTTCAGGTCCCAATCATCCTTCCACATTTTCAGGAAAATCTCCTCATCCCACACGGGATGCGGTTGTCCTGGAAACTGTACATACGTCTCCCACTTCCACTCTGCATAGCCCATTACAGACTCACCCTTCTTCTATACTACGGACGATATACCCCCCCAATTCGTCTCCCCCTCCCCCAAGGCTGCCTTAACTGCCTCCTTAAACTCCCTGTGCAGGACTCTCACCTTCTCCCGATCTGGGACATCCCCAGGTTTCACCCAGTCTCCACTTCTAAACTGCAGGGGTCATCTTCCCCAGATATCCCCTGGGTATTTCACCTTCACCAGTATGTGGGTATCGAGGGGGTGCATCTATCTCTGCGCGGTACATTCGCACGGTCCAAACAACTTAATTATCTGAGGGATGTGTGGATTCACTGGGTCCTGGCCTCCGTGTGAGGCTTTGGCTAAGGTTCAATCTCAAACCGTAACCCACCAGCAGGGCCCTGTCTCCGATCTCTGGTAATGGTCCGGCCCTCCGTGTGAGGCTTTGGCCCCGTAACCTGCCTGCACGGCCCTGTCTCCGATCTCTGGTAATGGTCCGGCCCTCCCTGTGAGGCTTTGGCCCCGTAACCTGCCTGCACAGCTCCCTCTTCTATCCCTGGTGCCTCCTATCTCCTGTCCTAAGTCCTCCTCCTGATTCTTTGATACTTGACCGGACCATTCTCGGGTAGGCTTCCTGCACTAATTACGGGTGGTAAATAAATATACTCACCCACTTTGCAGAGCTGTCCCGAGGAGCCAATCCAAGTATCCTGCCGACTACGCCAAACTGTTGTGGTCACTTTGACAAACGGACCAGAGGAGTCTCCGGTACAGGTCACCATCGTTTATTCGAGCAATTGCAACGAGAGAACCATCTCAATGCAGCTTGAGATAGCACTCTGCTAAATTACAAGTGTTCAACATATACATTATTGGCCACGTACAAGAACAGTTTCCAGATTCTGATCACATCAACATATAAGTTTACATTAAACAGACATCTCTGGGAACAGGTCCATGAATCGTATGTCCCTATGTTTCACCCAGGCAGAGACCTTCCCTCCTACCTAAACTAGGACCATCTGTTCTTCCCCTATCTGTTGAAGAGCACACTTAATCTTAGTTGTTATTGCCAATGCTCTGACTGCAGTCTGGCTCCAAGGCCTTTCTGTTGTTTGCAGGCCCTAAAGCTGTGCAAGGTTCATCTGGTAACCTTTAACTGCCAATGTGCTGGGTAGCCCTGGTTGCCTGAAGATTTTAATTAATTCATTCCTTTTTAATAAATTCTCCCTTACCATAAATTCTCATTTACTCTCTTCCCTCTAACGGTCCCCCCTTTTGGCCCTTTGCCTAGCCCAAGGTAGCCAACGACAGCGATCCTGTCCGTCCCTTTACGCACCACTGCCCATTGATGCTGGTCAGTCATCCAGCTTTGGGTTGTAAAAGGTACCGTCAGACCCCCTGTATCATCTGGCCCTTCAATTCAGGCCTCAGGCTGACTAAATTCCTCCTCCGCCTGTTAAATCTCCCCCAGCGCCACCTTTTTTGTGATCCCCGGGTGCGATGAATCAAGCATGTTCGATAGATAATCAATATCAGCTGAAGTATGACTAGGGCATGGGAGATAATCCAAATCCAGGGCTTTATCTGTACGTTTCAGCCCCAGTTCCACCACCACCATGTGGAGGAACCTATTTGCTCCATATCCTCTTTCTAGGCTCTAAACTGTTGCTGCAGTTTACAGTAAGTTCAGTATATCTGCTGAGCCTGTCTCCAATTCGTGGTTAGGTGCTCAGGTAATAGAGGAATTTCATACAACAACTGGTTCAAATACTGTGTCAGGTTATCCTTAAGGCTTTCCTTGTCCTGAATAGTAGCCGCTCCTCTCTTGTCTATTTCGACCAGTTCCACTTTCCCCACCCTTGCCGGTGCCTGTGGGTGTAGACACACCGAATGATTGTAGATGGGGCATATCTGGTTAGCCCCATATTGTATTCTTTCCTGCCACGTGGTGATACAATATTTCCCATTCCCTGTATATGCAACATGGGTCGGCTCTTTTACAGCCCATATACTTTACATTGTACAGTTTGCTGCTGTTTTAAATCCACACTTCGCTTCCTCCGTCTCATATATCGGATGTGCACATACTACTGCGGTGGTCTCTATACTACACTCTTCTAATGTGGTGCTCACTATATTCCCTTCTATGTCTACTGCATATGGTGGAATGTCATGATACCTAATATAGTAATCCCCCCGTATAACCCCAATATTTTCTACTCTATATAATGCCCTGCCGGGTGTTGACCTAGGTATGACAGGTATTACTAATACAACGCCTATTAGCATATTACTAACTATACACTCAACATTCATTCTATATACGCGTGTTAAACCCCTGAGCTGGCAACTGGTCAAGTCATGATCCTTGTGTTGTGAAAGATTAAATAAATGCTCATTAGTTACCCATAAAGGGACTACCCCTTCATTAATCTGTCTTAAATTCTCTAGGGTTTGTTCCAGTGCCCAAGATCCATAGGTGTTGCAAACATCATTTCTGCTCACCTTTGTCTGAAATATTCCCCCCTATGTTAATCAGTGTATTGATAGTCCCCGCATGACTTTCGAACACAGTTGCCAGGCTTTGGATTAACCGTGTCATGTCCTGGTCTGTGTTTAATTGGGTGTTATGAATTCTCTGTCCCTGCTCTAAAATTTCCTTAAGCTTAAAGCTCAGGGTCCGGACCTTCTGGTCAACAGTTGCCAGTTTCTGAATTAACCACTGATGTCCCTGTATTGAATATCGTAGCGGCAACATTTATCAGGCTGCGCTTAACGCGGTTCCCTCCCAAGCCTGATCGCATCCCGCTGTTGAACTGAGATGCTTCAGTCATCAGCTGGCCCATTCAGGCCGTATATAGTGCCCGAATATGAGTTGAGCACCACTGGGGCGGGGAAATTCCGGATATGTTCAAGACCACGGGTACCAGCTCGAGGTGTACATTATCCATACAAAACTTCTGATTAACCAGTACCGAACCATTCGTCGGTCCTGGATGCATAGTTGGACAAGGTGGATCAGTCAGTGTGGTGTGAGAAGTTTTAATTATCTCTACTCGGACTGTGGAATTAGATGCGGAAGGTGGCTGGGTAGTGGTGCTAATTTTCTATTTTGGGCGGACCTCCCACGCCCGATCTGAAGCAAACCCTTACTATAATTCGAAAGCACTTGTTCTCCTACTGTTACATTTATCATTCCCCATTGCGTGTCATATTCGGCACTGTCCATGCTGTACCAAAGTTCCTCCTGCGGTGCAGGATGAGCAGTGATGATCCCCGACCTTGTTGCCAGTACTGATAGGCCCACGACCAGGATTGTAGATCTGTGGAGACATTAACATCCGCTCCCGTTCTCCAGGTTACCGCTTGGTCAATTGTCATGTATCTTTAACTGTGTGTAATGCCTCCATTTACTTCCCGTTCTCATATCTACAAGTGCGCATGTATCACCTGTCATAATTTCCTCGTATGGTCCGTGTCTGTTTGCTCCGGGCTCACCTTGATTATCACCTGTTGGTCTCTGACTTCCTTCCTTAACTCCTGCAATTGCTGACTTATTTCCCTCACATAGTCTCACATCCTTCCTTTTAGTGATCCTCCATCTCCCACTCCTACTATGATTCCCTTGGGTAACTGCATTGTTCTCCTTGTCATTATTCCAAATGGGGTGAACCTGGTGGCCCTGCTTGGGGTAGCCCTAAGGCGCATTAGAATATTGGGCTGTCCCCTGTCCCTTAAATTGCTTTTGTGATTGATGCTTTTTTTTAAGTTCAGTTCATCCTTTCCACCATCCCCGAGCTCTGTGGCTGGTAGGGAATGTGGAATTACTACTTAAATTTAAATTTATACATTTCTCTAATGACTCTTCCTGTGAAATGAGTTCCCTGATCTGAATCCATCTGGATAGGCCCCCTCCACTCCTTCCAATCTACTGTCTCCTGCTGCTGCCCCACGTTGGACCTCAATTCCTCAAACTGCCTCCACAACTCTACAATTCACATTCTTATCCTATCTTTCAATGGCTCAGTATCTTCACTTCCAGTGATGGTTCTCTCTGGGAGCCGCTTAACTCTGTCTGTCACCATAGTGTTAAACCTGTGGCCTTACTTTTTGTAGCTCACAGGCACATTAATACAATCGGTAATACATCTATTTAGCCTTTTTCCAGCTTTCCCTTTACCTGTATCTCCATCTTGTGGTAAATTGTTGTTAAGTATTACTTCTCCTTACATTTCAATTCCTGAACTACAGATTCCACATCGTTTTACCTCTAAGTATTTTTTCCCCTGACCATGATCATCCTAAGGTTCTCTTGGTGTCAGTTTCTGTATTACCTTGATCGTTTATAATGTTTCCTTACTCTTTAGGCCATATTAACTATTCCATGTCAATGAGGATCTCTGTCTCTAGATCCTTGCTTATCTCCCCCTGTGCGTTTCCAATGTGTCAGCTGATGGCCAGGTTACAAAATTCACTTCCCTTAAAACAGTTTGTATATTGTGTCCTCTTTCTCTAACTCTTTCTACAACTTGCCTCATACCATTTTACACATGCAACAGCTACCATCTTATCTTGTTCAGGTTTCCTGGAGAGACTTGAAAATAAATAAAATATTCTCATAACAGTTTTAAAAGCAGAAATCAGGCATTGACATGCTCCTTATCTTCTTCTCAAACAACATTTTATTGTCTCAAAGGTAACCCACTAAATTGTGTCTGACCCGTTTCTTTTAGAATTATCCCAGATTCATTAACTCGGCCAAAAATTGGATTTCTGCCAAACTTTGTCAAGGTCTTGAGCTTAGCTTCATATTTTGGGAACAGACTTACAAATACAGAAGCTTGCAGCATTTGAATTAATGCCAATTGTTGTCAAACCTTTTAAAATGAAAATTCCCTTTTGAGAAATTATCAGGAACCAAACCTCAAATTATAAACTTTGTAAGAAATGTATTTTACGCTTTCAAGATTAAAACTATTTCTTTCTTATGTGATAAAAGCCAAAAACTGCAGATGCTGGAAATCCAAAACAAAAATAAAAATACCTAGAAAAACTCAGCAGGTCTGACAGCATCTGCGGAGAGGAGCACAGTTAATGTTTCGAGTCCGTATGACTCTTCAACAGAACTAAGGAAAAATAGAAAAGAGGTGAAATATAAGCTGTTTGAGGGGGGGGTGGGACAGGTAGAGCTGGATAGAGGGTCAGTGATAGGTGGAGATAACCAAAAGATGTCATAGACAAAAGGACAAAGAGGTGTTGAAGGTGGTGATATTATCTAAGGAATGTGCTAATTAAGGGTAGAAAGCAGGACAAGCAAGGGACAGATAGTCCTAGTGGGGGTGGGGTGGGGGGAAGGGGTAAAAATAGGCTAAAAGGTAGAGATAAAACAATGGATGGAAATACATTTAAAAATAATGGAAATAGGTGGGAAAAGAAAAATCTATATAAATTATTGGGAAAAAAAGGGGGATCAGAAAGGGGGTGGGGATGGAGGAGAGAGTTCATGATCTAAAGTTGTTGAACTCAATATTCAGTCCGGAAGGCTCTAAAGTGCCTAGTCGGAAGATGAGGTGCTGTTCCTCCAGTTTGCGTTGAGCTTCACTGGAACAATGCAGCAGGCCAAGGACGGACATGTGGGCATGAGAGCAGGGTGGAGTGTTGAAATGGCGAGCGACAGGGAGGTCTGGGTCATGCTTGCGGACAGACCAGAGGTGTTCCGCAAAGCGGTCAACCAGTCTGCGTTTGGTGACTCCAATGTAGAGGAAACCGCATTGGGAGCAGCCAAATTGAGGGAAGTGCAAGTGCTTCACTGGGAAGGGGTGTTTGGGCCCTTGGACAATGAGGAGGTAAAGCGGCAGGTGTTGCACCTTCCGCGATTGCATGGGAAGGT
The DNA here is from genome assembly GCF_964194155.1 of Cetorhinus maximus. Classification (NCBI taxonomy): domain Eukaryota; kingdom Metazoa; phylum Chordata; class Chondrichthyes; order Lamniformes; family Cetorhinidae; genus Cetorhinus; species Cetorhinus maximus. The sequence continues at coordinate 415,549 of NW_027596291.1, read as the reverse complement.
GCCGTGGGAGGGGGTTGAGGTGTAGGGGGTGATGGAGGAGTGGACCATGGTGTCCCGGAGGGAATGATCCCTACGGAATGCCGACAGAGTGGGTGAAGGGAAGATGTGTTTGGTGGTGACATCATGCTGGAGTTATTGGGAATGGTGGAGCATGATTCTTTGAATGTGGAGGCTGGTGGGGTGAAAAGTGAGGACAAGGGGGACCTATCATGGTTCTGGGAGGCAGGGGAAGGGTAGAGGGCGGAGGTGTGGGAGATGGGTCGGACATGGATACTGTCATTGATGTACCGAGAAAAGAGTTGTGGGCAGGGGTCTGAGTAGGACTAGAACAAGGAATGTTGCACGTACCCCACAATAAGAGAGGCATAACTGGGCCCATGTGGGTACCCATAGCCACACCTTTCATTTGGAGGAAGTGAGACAATTTAAAGGAGAAATTGTTCAGTGAGAGAAGTTCAGCCAGGCAGAGGAGAGTGGTGGTGGGTGGGGATTGTTCAGGCCTCTGTTCAAGGAAGAAGCGGAGAGCCCTCAGACCATCCTGGTGGGGGATGTATGTAGAAACATAGAAAATAGCAGGAGGAACAGGCCATTTGGCCCTTTTGAGGCTGCTGTGTCATTCAATATGATCATGGCTGATCCTCTATCTCAATGCCACACTCCCGCACTCCCCCCATACCTTTAGAGTCAAGAAATCTATCTGTTTCCTTAAATATATTCAGTGGCCCGGCCTCCACAGCCTCTGTGGTAAAGAATTCCACAGGTTCACCATCCTCTGAGTGAAGAAGTCTCTCCTCATCTCAGTCCTAAACCTCAGACTGCACCCTATCTGGAGATCCTGGATGGCCCTGTGTTCTAGACGCCCCCACCCACCACCCCCAGCCAGAGGAAACATCATCCTGACATCCAGTCTGTCCAGCCCTGTCACAACTCTATACCTTTCAATGAGATCCCCTCTCATTCTTCTCAACTCCAGTGAATACTGCGCACAATACTCCAGGTGTGGTCTCACCAAGACCCTGTACAGCTGCAGTAAGACATCCCTGCTCCTGTACTTAAATCCTCTCACCATGAAGGCCAACATGGTCTTTTTAACTGTCAGATTGAGGGAAACAGGGGAATGGGACTAAGTGGGTCACCCAGATAGAGGGGAGCAGGGGGATAGGACTGAGGGGGCAAATCGATAGAGGGGTACTGGGGGAGGGACTGAGGGGGTCATTCAGATAAGGGGCGCAGAGGGATGGGACTGAGGGGGTCACTGTTATGAGACAGCAGTTGGTAAAGGCTGAATTGTTTCAATCCCAGAGGGAAACTTCAACAACTGTCACAACCTATATTTCAATCGGTATGTTTGAGATGCAAATCTGAATTCAGAAATGAAACCACTCAGCCTCTAGAGGTATTTTAATAGAAATTAAACTAAACATTTATTAACTTATCATGAAATTAAGTACATACACGTGTCTACAAATTACTACCAGAATAACTTTTAAACAAATCCCTGAATCAATCACTCCCAGGTAAATCTTCCCCAAGGCAACAATAACCCATAAACTTTAAATCAACACCAGGCAAAGCACATTTTATCTTACAAATTCAGAATTAGGTCCCTTGCAATTTGTTTCCTTTTCAGACAGTTGTAGGCTTACAGGCTGGTTAGACATTAAATGCCTCTGACCTGCACAAACAAACTCCTCTCGGGTTATACCTCGCTTTCCCTTTGAATGTTAATTCTCATTGTATCAGTCGGTCATTGAACTCCACCTCTTCTAACACTAAAATCCCTTTCATAGCACCAACTTTATTAGTAATATATTGTTTGGTGTCTCCTAATTAGGTGCAAGATTTTACTCCCCTCATTTGAATGGTTTATTCAACAAATGCAAATGTACTCATTACCTTAATGTTCTCTTTACTGTTCACCCAATTAACATCTCAAAACTGCTATACAGCAAAGCACCCAGACTAGCTGGCTTTAATCCAATAAAGCCACACACATGCACACACACACACACACACATCCACAGACCCTGCGACAAGTCCAATTTAAAAATAATTTCCAACAACATAGTAACATCAATATCTTCATGACATCCCCTCCCTATCAAAAAATGAACCATTATAATTTTAAAAGACGGCTTTGCTTTTTAATAACCCATCTCACACCATGTCCTATACTTATTACACTATCACATAACCAGATGCATGCATTAACATAACTATATGTTTTTCTTTAAATGTCCAATTTGACTTTAAGCTTCAAACTCCTGATAACGAATCTGCAAACAGAGTTTCTCCCCCAGCAACATGTATAATCTGTAGATTAAATGGTTGAAATAATAGACTCCACCTGAAAAGTCTTGCACTTCTGTCTCAACATTTGTCCAAAATCTTTCCACTGGTTGGAGTCATACCGAGCACAAAGGGAGATGGTTGTGGTTGTTGGAGGTCAGTCATCTCAGCTCCGGGACATCACTGCAGGGTAATGTCCTCGGCACAACCATCCCCCTGTATCCCTCTATCTGAGTGACCCACTTAGTCCCATTCCCCTGTATCCCTCTATCTGAGTCACCCCCTCAGTCCCATCTCCCTGTACCCCTCTATCTGAGTGAACCCCTCAGTCCCATCTCCCTGTGCCCCTCTAACTGAGTGACCCCCTCAGTCCCATCCCCCTGTACCCCTCTCTCTGAGTCACCCCCCCTCAGTCCTACATCAGTGTACCCCTCTATCTGAGTCACCCCCCCTCAGTCCTACATCAGTGTACCCCTCTATCTGAGTCACCCCCCCTCAGTCCTACATCAGTGTACCCCTCTATCTGAGTCACCCCCTCAGTCTCATCCACCCTGTATCCCTCTATCTGGATGAGCACCTCAGTCCCTTACCCATTTATCCCTCTACCTGAGTGAGCCCCTCTGTCCCACCCCCCTGTACCCCTCTATCTGAGTGACCCCCTCTGTCCCACCCCCCTGTACCCCTCTATCTGAGTGACCCCCCCTCAGTCCCATCTCCCTGTACCCCTCTATCTGAGTGACCTCCTCAGTCCCATCGCTCTGTTCCCCTCATCTTTTTTTTTATTGATTCACTCACGGGATGTGGGCTTCGCTGGCTGGACCAGCATTTATTACCCATCTCTAGCTGCCCCTTGAGAAGGTGGTGGTGAGCTGCCTTCTTGAGCCGCTGCAGTCCACGTGGTGTAGGTACACCCACAGTGCTGTTAGGGAGGGAGTTCCAGGATTTGGACCCAGTGACAGTGAAGGAACGGCCGATATATTTCCAAGCCAGGCTGGTGACTGACTTGGAGGGGAACTTCCAGGTGGTGGTGTTCCCATCTATCTGCTGCCCTTGTCCTTCTAGATGGTAGTGGTCGTGGGTTTGGAAGGTGCTGTCGAAGGAGCCTTGGTGAATTCCTGCAGTACATCTTGTAGATGGTACACACACTGCTGCTACTGTGCGTCGGTGGTGGAGGGAGTGAATGTTTGTGGATGGGGTGCCAATCAAGCGGCTGCTTTGTCCTGGATGGTGTCGAGCTTCTCGAGTGTTGTGGGAGCTGCACTCATCCAGGCAAGTGGGGAGTATTCCATCACACTCCTGACTTGTGCCTTGTCGATGGTGGACAGGCCTTGGGGAGTCAGGAGGTGGGTTCCTCGTCACACTATTCCTAGCCTCTGACCTGCTCTTGTATCACTTGCTGCTTATGCTGTTTGGCACACAAGTAGTCCTGTGTTATAGCTTCACCAGGTTGACACCTCATTTTTAGGTTTGCCTGGTGCTGATCCTGGCATGTCCTCCTGCACTCTTCACTGAACCAGGGTTGATCCCCTGGCTTGATGGTAATGGTAGAGTGGGGGATATGCCGGGCCATAAGGTTACAGATTGTGTTCGAGTACAATTCTGCTGCTGCTGATGGCCCACAGCGCCTCATGGATGCCCAGTCTCGAGTTGCTAGATCTGTTTGAAATCTATTCCCATTTAGCACCGTGACAGTGCCACACAACACGATGGAGGGTATCCTCAATGTGAAGGTGGGACTTTGTCTCCACTTCGTCTGAGTGACCCCCGCAGCCCCATCCCCCCTCCCCCACTCTCTCTGAGTGACCCCCTCAGTCCCAACCCTCTGTAACGCTCCATCTGAGTAATCCCCTCAGCCCCATCCCCCTGTACCTCACTATCTGAGTGACCCCCTCAGCCCCATCCCCCTGTACCCCTCTCTCCGAGTGATCCCCTCAGCCCCATCCCCCTGTACCCCTCTCTCTGAGTGACCCCCTCAGCCCCATCCCCCTGTACCCCTCTCTCTGAGTGACCCCCTCAGCCCCATCCCCCTGTACCCCTCTCTCTGAGTGACCCCCTCAGCCCCATCCCCCTGTACCTCACTATCTGAGTTACCCCCCTCAGCCCCATCCCCCTGTACCCCTCTATCTGAGTGACACATCCTGTAAAAGCTGTTGTAAATTTTCCGATAACCACAAATGTTTTCACGCTCCGCACCCACCATGTTGCTGACGTTTTCACTTCCGCCCTTGCTGCTTCCTGACATTGGCCTTAACATTTCAGCCGAACAGCGCAATGTCTAATTTCACCGTGAGGAAAATTGTCACCCTGCTCTGTCTCTCCGTCTCTGCTTTCCGTTTTGGTAAGTGATCCTTTTCCTAATGCAGTGTGAATTTAACAGCAGTGAGCAGTGTGAGCCCCTCATGAATGTTTGTATTGGGCGCAAAGACCCTTCAGCCCGGCTTCCCCAGGACCTGACCTTACTAGGCCGCACCCTGAACTATGACACTCTGGTCCTTATATCTCTTTCTTACTCGCTCTGTCCCGACACCCTCATTACATTTCTCTCACCCTATTTCTCTCGTTCTCTCTCTCTCTCTCTCTCTCCCTTTACACAACGCATCATTCTCTACTTCACCTTTACGAGAAATGTCCAGGGCTCAACCACATCCTTCCAACATTTGCAGCTGAACGTTTAAAAAAACAGCCTCCGTTACAGATAGTTTTAATCATTTCTTGTTTTAAGTTTTTAATCCACCACTGCACCGTGATTTGCTTCAGATCGATTTGGTCAATTCCAAGCAACAATTAACATTATCAAACAATATCTGACCATTCGATTGTGCTCAGCGGTGAAAATGAAACAACTTTCTGACAGACAGAAAATACATACTCTGTGTTTATCCCAGTGCTGTGCCTGTCCTGGGAGTGTTTGATGGGGACAGTGTAGGGGGAGATTTACTCTGTATCTAACCCCGTGCTGTACCTGTCCTGGGAGAGTTTGATGGGGACAGTGTAGAGGGAGATTTACTCTGTATCTAACCCTGTGCTGTACCTGTCCTGGGAGTGTTTGATGAGGACAGTGTAGAGGGAGCTTTACTCTGTATCTAACCCCGTGCTGCACCTGTCCTGGGAGTGTTTGATAGGGACAGTGAAGAGGGAGCTTTACTCTGTCTAACCCTGTGCTGTACCTGTCCTGGGAGTGTTTGATGGGGACAGTGTAGAGGGAGCTTTACTCTGTATCTAACCCCGTGCTGTACCTGTCCTGGGAGTGTTTGATGGGGACAGTGTGGAGGGAGCTTTACTCTGTATCTAACCCCGTGCTGTACCTGTCCTGAGAGTGTTTGATGGGGACAGTGTAGATGGAGCTTTACTCTGTATCTAACCCCGTGTTGTACCTGCCCTGGGAGTGTTTGATGGGGACAGTGTAGAGGGAGCTTTACTCTGTATCTAACCCCGTGCTGTACCTGCCATGCAAATATGTAATGGGACACAAGTAATTCCTTGTTTTTCAGTCACTGTGAGTCATGCTGTAGATATGATCCTGTTTTCTGTATCACTGAGCTGTGTTGTTGCTCACACGCTGACTGTCTCCTCTTGTTCCCTCAGTTCAGAGTCAGGCTGCCCGACTCCCCGTGAATGGATCCCTGGGTCAGTCAGTCTCCCTGTCCATGGAGATCTCACATGGATCGAAGATTGACCAGATTGAATGGAAAAGAACTTCACCCAGAATCAAAATAGCGAGATGGGTAAATGGGATCATTAAATATTTTGGTAATGAGGAGTTCAAGAAACGGATTAAACTCCATCCAGAGGATTTCAGTCTGCAAATCAGTGATTTACAGAGAGAGGACGCTGGGGTCTGTGAGGTTTCTGTTACTCTATATTCAGGAGATGAATCTTCACGGACGGTAAAACTGGACGTGTACGGTGAGTGAGATTCTATCTGACACCCCTGCCTTTTACCCGTTGCTGAAACTTATCACATTCCTGTTTGGGGAGAGATATTTCCCGATTTCTTCAATTGCTCTGTCCTGGATTTACTGTTCAGGTAGAGGGGGTGTGGCTCTCTCAGGCTGGGGAAAATTCCCCAATGTTGGAATGTCCGAAATATTAGCGACGAGTTCATTCACCCCCACAAACCTCTTCCATCATTCAAAAACCTCATGGCTGCTCTTTGCCCTTGTCTCCACACTCCCCCTGGATCCCACTCTCTCTAGATTCACTCAGGGTCTGTAAATCTATCCAGCTCCGTCTTGAATCTACTCAAAGACTGAGCATCCACTGCTCTCTGGGGTACACAACTCCAAAGATTCACAGCCCTCGGAGTGAAGACATTTCCCCTCATCTCAGTCCAAAATGGCCGACCCCTCCCTATCCTGAGACTCGGGCCCTGTGTTCTAGGCTCTCCATCCAGAGGGGAACAGCATCTCAGCAGCAGAATTCGAGACAACCACAGTCTGTAACCTCATGGCCCGGCATCTCCCCCAGCTTCGGGTCCTTATAGACAGCACGGAGAGGCTTAGAGGCTGAAGGCTTTTCACACTAGTTAGATCTTAGACTGCCTTCCTTTACACACAGCCTTCTCTCCTTTGTACATATTTTTGCCTTTGAATGCAAATTCCCATTGTTTCGCTTTGTCTTCGGACTTTACCTCTCTACTTATAAAAATTTATAGAACCAATTTTACCAGTAATCTTTGGGAAACTGTAAACACACTGTTTCTAAACTTCTGCTGGTTGAATCTCTCTTTTGCATTCAAGCCAGTCTAGTTTATTTAAAAATGCAAAGGTCCTTTTACACCTTACATTCTAAACTTCCCCCATATTTAACTACTTCACATTTCAAACCGAGCTTATCATCTAATACGTCAAAGCACCCAGACCAGCTGCTTTTAATTCAATTAATACACACACACACACACACACACACACACACACACACACACACACACAGACAGACAGACAGACACACGCACACGTACACACAGACATGTACACACAAACACAAACAGACACACACAAACACACACACGGACATACACGCACAGACACACACAGACACGCGCGCATGCACACACGCATGCACACGCGTGCAAACACACGCTCACACACACCCGTGCGCACACGCACACACGCATGTGTACACACATGCACACACACAGACACGCACAGACACACACACGCGCGTACACAGACGCACGCACACAAATGCACACACACGCACACACAGAGACACACGCGCACACACATACGCGCGCGCACACACGCACATGCACACATGCATGCACACATGCGCGCGCGCACACAGGTGCACATGCACACACACACATAAGTGCACACACAGGTGCACACACACAAACACACTGGCGCGCGCACACACACACAGACACACACACACAGACACGCACATACACACACACGCACACAGACGCACACACACACATGCACACACGTGCATGCACACACAGACACACGCACACAATAACATTGTGGTCATTACTATCTCTCCCTAACTGGAGGGTGCAGGGGGACATGCCAGGAGCAGCACCAGGCATACCAACAAATGAGGTGCCAACCTGGTGAAGCTATAACTCAGGACTACATGCGTGCCAAACAGCACAAGCAGCAAGTGATAGACAGAGCTAAGCGATCCCATAACCAACGGATCATTTCTAAGCTCTGCAGTCCTGCCACATCCAGTCGTGAATGGTAATGGACAATTAAACAACTCACTGGAGGAGGAGGCTCCACAAATATCCCCATCCTCAATGATGGAGGAGCCCAGCACATCAGTGCAAAAGATAAGGCTGAAGCATTTGCTACAATCTTCAGCCAGAAGTGCCGAGTGGATGATCCATCTCAGCCTCCTCCGGAGGTTCCCAGCATCACAGATGCCAGTCTTCAGCCAATTCAATTCACTCCACGTGATACCCAGAAACAGCTGAAGGCACTGGATACTGCAAAGGTTATGGGCCCTGACAATATTCCGACAATAGTACTGAAGACTTGTGCTCCAGAACTTGCCGTGCCCCTAGCCAAGCTGTTCCAGTACAGCTACAACACTGGCATCTACCCGGGTATGTGGAAAATTGCCCAGGTATGTCCTGTACACAAAAAGCAGGACAAATCCAACCTGGCCAATTACCGCCCCATCAGTCTACTCTCCATCATCAGTAAAGTAATGGAAAGGGTCATCAACAGAGCTATCAAGCAGCACTTGCTTAGCAATAACTTGCTCACTGATGCCCAGTTTGGGTTCTGCCAGGGCCACTCAGCTCCTGACCTCATTACAGCCTTGTTCAAACATGGACAGAAGAGCTGAACTACCGAGATGAGTTGAGAGTTACTGACCCTGGAAATCAATGCTGCATTTGACCGAGTGTGGCCCTGGGACATCACTGCAGGAGTTCCTCAGGGTAGTGTCCTCGACCCAACCATCTTCAGCTGCTTCATCAATGACCTTTCTTCCAACATAAGGTCAGAAGTGGGGATGTTCGCTGATAATTACACAATGTTCAGCACCATTCGCAACTCCTCAGATACTGAAGCTGAACATGTCCAAATGCAGCAAGACCTGGATAATATCCAGGCTTGGGCTGACAAGTGGTAAGTAAGATTCATGCCGCACAAGTGCCAGGCAATGACCATCTCCAACAAGAGAGAATCTAACCATCGCCCCTTGACGTTACCATCACTGAATCCCCCACTATTAACATTGATGAGAAACTGGGCAGCACCAGCCATATAAACACTGTGGCTGTAAACTTGCTCTGAGGTTGGGAATTCAGCAGCGAGTAACTCACCTCCTGAGCCCCCAAACTCTGTCCACCAGCTACAAGGCACATGTTTATTTTATTCATTCACAGGATGTGGGTTTCGCTGGCTGGATCAGCATTTATTGCCCATCCCGTGTTGCCCTTGAGAAGGTGGTGGTGAGCTGCCTTCTTGAACTGCTGCAGTCTAACAGGTGCAGGTACATCCACAGTGCTGTTAGGGAGGGAGTTCCAGGATTTTGACCCAGTGATAGTGAAGGAACGGCCGATATATTTCCAAGTCAGGATGGTGAGTGACTTGGAGGGGAACTTCCAGCTGGTGGTTTTCCCATCTATCTGTTGCCCTTGTCCTTCCAGATGGTAGTGGTCGTGGGTTTGGAAGGTGCTGTCTAAGGAGCCTTGGTGAATTCCTGCAGTGCATCTTGTAGATGGTATACACACTGCTGCTACTGTGCGTCGGTGGTGGAGGGAGTGAATGTTTGTGGATGGGGTGCCAATCAAGCGGCTGCTTTGTCCTAGACGGTGTGGAGCTTCTTGAGTATTGTGGGAGCTGCACTCATCCAGGCAAGTGGGGAGTATCCCATCACACTCCTGACTTGTGCCTTGTAGATGGTGGACAGGCTTTGGGGAGTCAGGAGGTGAGTTACTCTCCGCAGGATTCCCAGCCTCTGACCTGCTCTTGTAGCCGCAGTATTTATATGGCTGGTCCACTTCAGTTTCTGGTCAATGGTAACCCCCAGGATGTTAATAGTGGGGGATTCCATGATGGTAATGCCATTGAACACTAACGGGCGCTAGCTGGATTCTCTCTTGAAGATGGTCATTGCCTGGCACTTGTGTGGCACGAATGTTACATGCCACTTGGCAACCCAAGCCTGGATATTGCCCAGGTCTTGCTGCATTTGGACATGTTCTGCTTCAGTATCTGAAGAGTCGCGAATGGTGCTGAACATTGTGCAATTATCAGCGAACATCCCCACTTCTGACCTTATGATGGAAGGAAGGTCATTGATGAAGCAGCTGAAGATGGTTGGGCCGAGGACACTACCCTGAGGAACTCCTGCAGTGATGTCCTGGAGCTGAGATGACTGACCTCCAACAACCACAACCATCTTCCTTTGTGCTCGGTATGACTCCAACGAGCGGAGAGTTTCCCCCTGATTCCCATTGACTCCAGTTGTGCTAGGGCTCCTTGATGCCACACTCGGTCAAATGCTGTCTTGATGTCAAGGGCAGACACTCTCCCCTCACCCTGGTGGTACCCAAACTGGGCATCAGTGAGCAGGCAATTGCTAAGCAAGTGCCGCATGATAGCACTGTCGATGACTCCTCTCTGATGGTCGAGAGTAAACTGATGGGGCGGTAGTTGGCTGGGTTGGATTTGTCCTGCTTTTTGTGTACAGGACATACCTGGGCAATTTTCCACATAGCCGGGTAGATGCCAGTGTTGTAGCTGTACTGGAACAGCTTGGCTAGGGGCACGGCAAGTTCTGGAGCACAAGTCTTCAGTACTATTGCTGGAATATTGTCAGGGCCCAGAGCCTTTGCAGTATCCAGTGCCTTCAGCCATTTCTTGATATCACGTGGAGTGAATCGAATTGGCTGAAGACTGGCATCTGTGATGCTGGGGACCTCCGGAGGAGGCTGAGATGGATCATCCACTCGGCACTTCTGGCTGAAGATTGTAGCAAATGCTTCAGCCTTATCTTTTGCACTGATGTGCTGGGCTCCCCCATCATTGAGGATGGGGATATTTGTGGAGCCTCCTCCTCCAGTGAGTTGTTTAATTGTCCACCACCATTCACGACTGGATGTGGCAGGACTGCAGAGCTTAGATCTGATCCATTGGTTGTGGGATCGCTTAGCTCTGTCTGTCACTTGCTGCTTATGCTGTTTGGTACACAAGTAGTCCTGAGTTATAGCTTCACCAGGTTGGCATCTCATTTTTAGGTTTGCCTGGTGCTGCTCCTGGCATGTCCTCCTGCACCCTTCACTGAACCAGGGTTGATCCCCTGGCTTGATGATAATGGTAGAGTGGGGGATATGCTGGGCCATGAGCTTACAGATTGTGTTCGAGTACAATTCTGCTGCTGCTGATGGCCCACAGCGCCTCATGGATGCCCAGTCTCGAGTTGCTAGATCTGTTTGAAATCTACCCCATTTAGCACCGTGGTAGTGCTACACAACACGATGGAGGGTATCCTTAATGTGAAGGTGGGACTTTGTCTCCACAATGACTGTGCGGTGGTCACTCCTACCGATACTGTCATGGACAGATGTATCTGCGACAGGCAGGTTGGTGAGGATGAGGTCAAGTATGTTTTTCCCCTCTTGTTGGTTCCCTCACCACCAGCCACAGACCCAGTCTAGCAGCTATGTCCTTTAGGATTCGGCCAGCTCGGTCAGTAGTGGTGCTACCGAGCCACTCTTGGTGATGGACATTGAAGTCCCCACCCAGAGTACATTCTGCACACTCACCACCCTCAGTGCTTCCTCCAAGTGATGTTCAACATGGAGGAGGCACTGACCCATCAGCTGAGGGAGGGCGGGATGTGGTCATCAGCAGGAGGTTTCCTTGCCCATGTTTGACCTGATGCCATGAGACTACATGGGGTCCGGAGTCGATGTTGAGGATTCCCAGGACAACTCCCTCCTGACTGTATCCCACTGTGTCACCACCTCTGCTGGGCCTGTCCTGCCGGTGGGACAGGACATACCCAGGGATGGTGATGGTGGTGTCTGGGACATTATCTGTAAGGTATGATTCCGTGAGGATGACTATGTCAGGCTGTTGCTTGACTAGTCTGTGAGACGCTCTCCCAATTTCAGCACTAGCCCCCAGATGTTAGTAAGGAGGACTTTGCAGGGTTGTCAGGGCTGAGTTTGCTGTTGTTGTTTCCGGTGCCTGGGTCGATGCCGGGTGAAGCGGTTTGTTATAACTGAGCAGCTTGCTAGGTATTTCAGAGTCATCCACGTTGTCTGGAGTCATATGTAGTCCAGACCAGGTAAGGAGGGCAGATTTCCTTCCCTAAAGGAGATTAATGACCCAGATGGGTATTTACAACAGTCGACAATGGTTCCATGGTCACCATCAGACTTTTAATTCTCGATTTTTATTGAATTCAAATACCACCATCTGGGTCTCTGGATCACTACCCCATTCCCTTCCCCTGTGTCAGGAGTGTAAGAATAGACAGTCTGAACATAAAATGATCAAAATTGCCAATAAAACATTTAAATGGAACTGATGTGGAACAAAGCATTTATCACACAGTTTTCCAGCCTATGGGAAGCAGTGTATGAACTGTGATAAACCAAATCACTTCTCTAAGATGTGTAAATGGAAGAAAATGTACACGATTGACTCAGACACTGAAGTGAACTTTTCGTTGTTACAGTAACAACAAATTCTAAAGAAGACGATGAAAGTTTGATTTAAAAATTGCCAACATGATGGGGAATTCCAAGCCTGACCCAGGTGCACCAGCAAATGTCAATCCCATAAACCTGTACCGTAAGATAAGCACAGAAAAACAGCGAACTAAAACAACGGTGAAGCTGTCTCCTTATACAGGTGAAAACATTGCAGCAGAAGACAAGTGCACACATAATATATAGTAAATAAAACAGTCTCAAGCACTCCCATCCATCGTGCTGAAAACTCATGTCAAACCCATTCTCGGAGTCAAAGCTTGTGAAAATCTGAAGCTAATCAGGGGAATAGTGATTGTCACCACTGGTCACATCCTGAGCGAGTATAAAGATGTGTTCCCGGGGATCAGCTGCCTAAAAGGAGAACACACCATCAAGATTGACGAAACTGTGACCCCCCAAAATACACCCGCCTGGGAGAATGGCGGTAACTCTGAGAGGGGGACTGAAAGCAGAGTTGGACAGAATGGAGAAACTTCACATCAGCAAGAAAATTGAAGAACGGACAAAGTGGGTTAATCCCATTGTAATTGTAGGAAAATCCGATGGGAACCCGCGAGTCTGTCTGGATCCCAGAGACCTAAACCAGGCAGTACAAAGAGAGCGTTACCAGCTGTCCACAGAGGAAGAGATGATGTGTAAACTCGCTGATGCTAAATACTATTCAGTCTTGGATGTGAGTTCAGGCTTCTGGCAGGTCACACTGGATGGACACAGCTTCTGTCTCTGTACTTTCAGACGATACAGGTTATTATGCTTACCTTCTGGTATTAATTCAGCTCCGGAGGTGTTCCACAGAACAGTGAAGCAGCTGTTTGGAGGGTTAGAGGGCATGGAAACCTATATCGACAATGTGCTGGTCTGGGGAGTCTCACAATAAGAACACGAGCCCAGACTGAGGCAGGTGCTGGCCAGAGTGAGAGAAAGGAACCTCTAGTTGAAGAAGGAACAGAGCAAAATAGGTCCCCATGAAATCCAGTACTTGGGGCAAGTGCTAACAAGTGAGGGACTGAAGCCGGACCCGAGTATAATCGAACAATTGTGGACATGCCCCCACCCCCCCGCAGAATGTAAGAAAGACTTGGAGAGGCTTTTGGGAATGGTGACCTACCCTGGGAAATTCATTCTCAACATGTCAGACTTGACAGAACCTCTCACAGAACTTGTACAAAATGCTGTGGGATGGCACTGGGAGCAAAGTCCCCAGGAAGCTTTGAGCAGTCTGAAGTGAACACTGACCCAGGCACCAGTGTTAAAGTTTTACAACCTCACTCAGCTGGTCAAGGTCTCAGTGGACACGTCAAAGTCTGGCCTGGGAGCTGTCCTCTTGCAAAATGAGGCACCAGTGGCAAATGTTTCAAAGGCAATGATTGAAACTCAGCAGCAGTAAGTACCAAATAGAGAAAGACATGCTAGCAATTATGTTTGGCCTAGAATCCTTCCATCAGTTTGTCTGTGGCAGAGACATGGGGGTAGAGTCTGATCATAAGCCTTTGGAAGCTGACTGAAAAAGCCCCTGAACTGTGCACCACCAAGAATCCAAAGATTACTAATGTGTCTGCAGAGGTACCAGGTCAGAGTTAAATACAATCCAGGCAAGGAGATGTACATCGCAGACACTCAGTCACGTGCAGACCTACCCATCACAGAGGAAGAGGATAAAGAAAGGGAAGCACAGGTTCACATGCTGACAAAGAACTTACCTGTGGCTGTAACCAAACTGGATGAGATCAGGGAAGTGACCAAGAACGACGCCATCCTGGGATTACAGCAGCAGATTGTGTAAACTGCCTGGTCCACACACAGGAGCGGAGCCCCTTCTGCTGTACAAGAGAACTGGAACCTTCGTCAGGAAGTTCCTGGAGCAGAAGGAATACTTTTCAAGGGAGGAAAGCTCATAATTCGTGCAACACTGAGGAAAGAATTGCGACAGCACAGACATGAAAGTTACCTCAGCACAGAAACATGCAGGAGGAGAGCTCGAGATGTAACGTATGGGCCTGGAATGGGAGCAGAAATCGGGGAAATGGGGAATGTGTGTGCCATGTGCCAAAAGTACAGTAAGTCACAACAGAAAAAACCACTTCAACCACACAGTGTTCCAGAGAGGCCCTGGCAGGAAATTGGACTGGACTTGTTCACATTTGACAGCAGTGAGCACCTACTAGCAGTCGATTATTACTCAACGTTTTTTTCAGTCTGTGCTGCTGTAAGACCATCACTGTAATAAATCATTTAAAATCTGTTTCTTCTCACCACAGCATACCTGAAGTGTTCACCTCAGATAACTGTCCACAATTCTCAGGCACTCAGTTTTGCAAATTTGGACAGGACTGGGAGTTTTGCCACACTATGTCAAATCCCAAATATCCACAACCCAACAGAATGGTGGAGCGTAACATGCAGACCTTAAATCACCTGTTGAAGAAGGTAAAGGTGGACGGAAGAGACCCCAAACTGGCTCTGCTGGAGTTCAGGGATAATCCATTAGAGAGCATTGGATCATCTCCAGCACAGCTCCTGATGGAGAGAAGACTAAGAACTAAGTTTCTGACTGGGCCCCAACTGTTATTTCCACAGCCAGTGACCGAGAGTGTGCAGGACCTACTCAAACTGAGACAGCAGAAGCACAAACAGGACCTTGATCGAGGGGCCCGACCTCTGCCTGACCTGAACATGGGAGAGACAGTGAGGATTTAACATGAAGGGATCTGGAATCCTGCTGTAGACACAGGAATCACAGGAGAACCAAGGTCTTACATAGTGCAGCCTCCAAACAGACAGCAGTGCAGGAGAAACCGCGAAATCTTATGGAAAGTAAATGAAACACATCCTGCTCTGAACCAGAAAGTATAGCTGAAGATCAAAATCCAGAATGTACCAGTGAAGCAACAGATAACCAGACAAAGCCTGAGAGACCTGAAAACTATCCAAGGGGTGATAGTGACACAGAGCTGGAGAAGGCCCCTTGTCCTTCAAAATCACCTGTGTTACCATTCAGAACATCCAGAGAGAGAATTGTCCAAAAAACTAGAAAGATGCAGAGATGAGTAAAATGCAAAATAGACTGATCAAAACAGAGTGAGAAAGAATAGGGGGGACATGGAGACCAGAACTGGGCGCAGTGCTCTAATTGTGGTCTAACCGATGGATATGGAGACCAGAACTGTGCACAGTGCTCCAATTGTGGTCTAACCGAGGGATGCGGAGACCAGAACTGTGCACAGCGCTCCAAATGTGGTCTAACCGAGAGATACGGAGACCAGGACTGTGCACAGCGCTCCAAGTGTGGTCTAACCTAGGGATACGGAGACCAGAACTGTGCACAGTGCTCCAAGTGTGGTCTAACCGAGGGATATGGAGACCAGAACTGGGCACAGTGCTCCAAGTGTGGTCTAACCGAGGGATACGGAGACCAGAACTGTGCACAGTGCTCCAAGTGTGGTCTAACCGAGGGATACAGAGACCAGAACTGTGCACAGTGCTCCAAGTGTGGTCTAACCGAAGTCTGATAAAGGTTGAGCATATCTTATCTGATTTTCAATTCAATCCCCTCCACAAATAATCTCCACTGCTGTGTTTGATGTGCTCATGGTCTTACTGACCTGCAGAGGTACATTTAGAGATGTCTCTGTCTCTAAGTAAAGATCCGTTTGCTATTTAATGCCCACCTCACTTATTGTTATTGAAATTAATTTCTTAATGAGGTGTCCATTCTTCCAGTCTATTTCATTTCTCTGAATGATGGGGAATTGATACACGTTTCCCACAATCAGACTCTTATTCTGAAGCAGTGCAAAAGGTCCCAGTTTAAACCTATTGCTAATCGTAATCCTGGACCCTCCACACAGTTGAACTGAACACAGAACAGATAGAGCGGGTACACTCCAGACCATAAGGGACACAGGGACCACTGACCAGAGTCATCGATGACAGTGAACCAGAGAAAATTCCCAGGATACAATCCCAAAACAGGGACATTCCCTGAGAGATGTTCTGTTGTGTGTTTGGGGTTGCAATGGGATTCTTTGTGGCTTGTCTATTTACCCAAAGACCATTAGAGGCGTCCTCTCACAAGGAGTGAATGAGTGGTTGTAGTGAAAGAGTATGTGATGTACATCCACCCTAACTCGTTATTTACTCATTACTATGTACACACTGGCACATCTGCACAAGGTTGGAACTTCACCTCCCTCCAGATCTCTGTCCCTCCATCATGTGGTGTTACATCATTTCATCAGCAGCAAGTGCTGCAGATCTTCACATCTCCCCAAGTCTTTTCCTGAATTTTTTTATTCGTCAATGGGATGCGGGTATCATATCCCTAGCTGAAGGTCAACCACTTTGCTGTGGGCCTGGATCTGGAGTGGAGTCACATGTAGGCCAGACCAGGTAAGGAACCAGAGGGGTTTTTATAACGATTGACAATGGTTTCATGGTCATCATTAGACTTTTAATTATTGAATTCAAATTTCACCATCTGCCGTGGTGGGATTTTAGCCCAGGTCCATTACCCTGGGGCTCTGGATTAATCCAGCGACAAGACCACTGTACTATCATCACCTGCCCCTGACTTGCTGCATCCTCCCACAACAGGGAGAGACTGAGTGTTTGTGATTGGAGTGAAAGTGTGGGTCACACTCTGTGTGATGTACATCCACCCGTTATATCCACACATGGGACCTGTTTGAACTCAGTGGATGAGGAAGCTGTTAAAATGCTGGATGGAGGAATGAGCTGGGATCAAAGTTGGTTTGTGAGGGTCTGAAGCGGGCGTGAGGGTACCGGATATTGAGGGGGTCACACAAGGGCCGACAATCCTTCCTCATGTGTCTTTTGTCTTTCGATCTGAATGTCAGAGCCTGTGACAGGAACAAACATCAGGATTGATCAGAACAGGACGACTTGCAACCTGACCCTGAGCTGCTCAGTGAACACAGGCGATGACATCAGCTTCAGATGGTGGAGGGGAGGTGAAGCATTGGGAAACGACAGCACCCATCATCTTTCCAAAACCGGAGAGGAGTTACAGCTTCATTTCACTGGGGAGCCCGAGGACAGTGTGTACAGGTGTGAGGCCAGGAACCCAGTCAGTGAGGGCACTGCACAGATCACACTGAGAGACGTCTGTAATGCAATTGATCCTGGTGAGTGTCACAGAGAGAGAAATAAACAACTGCATTCAGTTATTACACAGTCCAATGTTGTACCTGTCCTGGGAGTGTTTGATGGGTCAGTGTAGAGGGAGATTTACTCTGTATCTAACCCCGTGCTGTACCTGTCCTGGGAGTGTTTGATGGGGACAGTGTAGAGGGAGATTTACTCTGTATCTAACCCCGTGCTGTACATGTCCTGGGAGTGTTTGTTGGGGACAGTGTAGAGGGAGCTTTACTCTGTATCTACTCATGTGCTGCACGTTTCCTGGGAGAGTACATTAGGGCAGGGACAGGGGTTATGGGTGACAGGGCGTCCATGTTGAATTAACAACGGTAGGGTTAGTCAGTAACAGAGAGCGCTGGGGGGAGAGGGGTGACTGGGTAACAGTGTGAAGGAGCTGGATTAACATCAGTAGAGATACAGTCAGTAACAAAGGGCGCTGGGAGGAGAGGGGTTACTGAGTGACAGTGTGAGGGAGCTGGATTAACATCAGTAGAACTACAGTCAGTAATACAGGGTGCTGGGGAGAGTGGGCTTGCTGAGTGACAGTGTGAGGGAGCTGGATTAACATCAATAGAGATACAGTCAGTAACACAGGGCGCTGGGGGGAGAGGGTTTACTGAGTGACAGTGTGAGGGTGCTGGATTAACATCAGTAGAGATACAGTCAGTAACACAGGGTGCTGGGGGGAGAGGGGTTACTGAGTGAAAGTGTGAGGGAGCTGGATTAACATCAGTAGAGATACAGTCAGTAACACAGAGCGCTGGGGGGAGAGGGGTTACTGAGTGGCAGTGTGAGGGAGCTGGATTAACATCAGTAGAGATACAGTCAGTAACACAGGGTGCTGGGGGGGAGAGGGGTTACTGAGTGACAGTGTGAGGGAGCTGGATTAACATGAGTAGAGATACAGTCAGTAACGCAGGGCACTGGGGGGAGAGGGGTTACTGAGTGACAGTGTGAGGGAGCGGGATTAACATCAGATCAGATAATGTCAGTAACACAGGGAGCTGGGGGAAAGGGGTTACTGAGTGACAGTGTGCGGGAGCTGGATTAACATCAGTAGAGATACAGTCAGTAACACAGGGCGCTGGGGGGAGAGGGGTTACTGAGTGACAGTGTGAGGGGGCTGGATTAACATCAGTAGAGATACAGTCAGTAACACAGGGCGCTGGGGGGAGAGGGGTTACTGAGTGACAGTGTGAGGGAGCTGGATTAACATCAGTAGAGATACAGTCAGTAACACAGGGCGCTGGGGGGAGAGGGGTTACTGAGTCAAAGTGTGAGGTAGCTGGACTAACATCAGTAGAGATACTGTCAGTAACACAGGGCGCTGCGGGGAGAGTGGGTTACTGAGTGACAGTGTGAGGGAGCTGGATTAGCATCAGTAGAGATACAGTCATTGACACGGGGTGCTGGGGGGAGAGGGGTTACTGAGTGACAGTGTGAGGGAGCTGGATTAACATCAGTAGAGATACAGTCAGTAACACAGGGCGCTGGGGGAGAGGGCTTAATGAGTGACCGGGTGAGGGAGCTGGATTAACATCAATAGAGATACAGTCAGTAACACAGGGTGCTGGGGGGTGAGGGGTTACTGAATGACAGGGTGAGGGAGCTGGATTAACCTCAGTAGAGATACAGTCAGTAACACAGGGCGCTGGGGGGTGAGGGGTTACTGAGTGACAGTGTGAGGGAGCTGAATTAACATCAGTACATATACAGTCAGTAACATTGGGCGCTGGGGGAGAGGGGTTACTGAGTGACAGTGTGAGGGAGCTGGATTAACATCAGTAGAGATACAGTCAGTAACACGGGGTGCTGTGGGAGAGGGGTTAATGAGTGACCGGGTGAGGGAGCTGGATTAACATCAGTAGAGATACAGTCAGTAACACAGGGCGCTGGGGGGAGAGGGGTTACTGAGTGACAGTGTGAGAGAGCTGGATTAACATCAGTAGAGATACAGTCAGTAACACAGGGCGCTGGGGGAGAGAGTTTACTGAGTGACAGTGTGAGGGAGCTGGATTAACATCAGATCAGATAAAGTCAGTAACACAGGGCGCTGGGGGGTGAGGGGTTACTGAATGACAGGGTGAGGGAGCTGGATTAACATCAGTAGAGATACAGTCAGTAACACATGGCGCTGGGGGAGAGGGGTTACTGAGTGACAGTGTGAGGGAGCTGGATTAACATCAGTAGAGATACAGTCAGTAACACAGGGCGCTGGGTGTTGAGGGGTTATTGAGAGACAGTGTGAGGGAGCTGCATTAACATCAGTAGTGATGCAGTCAGTAGCACAGGTGGCTGAGGGAGAGCGGTTACTGAGTGACACTGTGAGGGAGCTGGATTAATATCAGTAGGGATACAGTCAGTAACACAGGGTGCTGGGGCGAGAGGGGTTACTGAGTGACAGTGTGAGGGAGCTGGATTAGAATCAGTAGAGATACAGTCAGTAGCACAGTGCGCTGGCGGAGCGGGGTTTCTGAGTGACTGTGAGGGAGCTCGATTAGCATCAGTAGAGGTACCGTCAGTAACGCAGGGTGCTGGGGGGCGAGGGGTTACTTAGTGACAGTGTGAGGGAGCTGGATTAACATCAGTAGAGATACAGTCAGTAACACAGGGTGCTGGGTATGAGAGGGGTTACTGAGTGACAGTGTGAGGTTTGATGGCGCTGTTTTCACATCAGTTGAGATACAGACTGTAACACAGGGCGCTGGGGGAGAGGGGTTACTGAGTGACTGTGTGAGGGAGCTGGATTAGAATCAGTAGAGATACAGTCAGTAACACTGGGCGCTGGGGGAGAGGGGTTACGGAGTGAAAGTGTGAGGGAGCTGGATTAGCATCAGTAGAGATACAGTCAGTAACACAGGGTGCTGGGGGTGTGGGGTTACTGAGTGAGTGTGAGGGAGCTGGATTAACATCAGTGGAGATATAGTCAGTAACACAGGGCGCTGGGGGAGAGGGGTTACTGAGTGACAGTGTGAGGGAGCTGGATTAACATCAGTAGAGATACAGTCACTAACACAGGTTTTTGGGGGTTGAGGTGTTTTTGAGAGTCAGTGAGAGGGAGCTGGATTAACATCAGCAGAGCTACATTCAGTTACACAGGGCGCTGGGGGTGTGGGGTTACTGAGTGAAACTGAGAAGGACCTGGATCCACATCAGTAGAGATACAGTCAGTAACGCAGGACACTGGGGGCAGAGGGTTTACTGAGTGACAATGTGAGGGTGCTGGATTAACATCAGTAGAGATACAGTCAGTAACACAGGGTCCTGGGGGAGAGGGGTTACTGAGTGACAGTGTGAGGCAGGTGGATTAACATCAGTAGTGATACAGTCAGTAACACAGGGCGCTGGGGGAGAGGGGTTACTGAGTGACAGTGTGAGGGAGCTGGATTAACATCAGTAGAGATACAGTCAGTAACACTGGGCGTTGGGGGAGATTAGTTACTGAGTTACACTGTGAGGGAGCAGGATTAACATCGGTAGAGATACATTCAGTAACACAAGGCGCTGGGGGAGAGGGGTTACTGAGTGACAGGGTGAGGGAGCAGGATTAACATCAATAGAGATGCAGTCAGTAACACAGGGTGCTGGGTATGAGATGGGTTACTGAGTGACAGTGTGAGGAAGCTGGATTAACATCAGTTGAGATACAGTCAGTAACACAGGGCGCTGGGGGACAGGGTTTGCTGATGACAGTGTGAGGGAGCTGGATTAACATCAATTGAGATACAGTCAGTAACACAGGGTGCTGGGGGGAAAGGTGTTACTGAGTGACAGTGTGAGGGAGCTAGATTCACATCAGTAGAGATACAGTCAGTAACACAGGGCGCTGGGGGGAAAGGTGTTACTGAGTGACAGTGTGAGGGAGCTGGATTAACATCAGTAGAGATACAGTCAGTAACACAGGATGCTGGGGGAGAGGGGTTACTGAATGACAGTGTTTTGGAGCTGGACTAACATCAGTAGAGATACAGTCAGTAACACAGGGCGCTGGGGGGTGAGGGGTTACTGAGTGACAGGGTGAGGGAGCTGGATTAACATCAGTAGAGATACAGTCAGTAACACGGGGTGCTGTGGGAGAGGGGTTAATGAGTGACCGGGTGTTGGAGCTGGATTAACATCAGTAGAGATACAGTCAGTAACACAGGGCGCTGGGGGGTGAGGGGTTACTGAGTGACAGTGTGAGGGAGCTGGATTAACATCAGTAGAGATACAGTCAGTAACACAGGGCGCTGGGGGGTGAGGGGTTACTGAGTGACAGTGTAAGGGAGCTGGATTAACATCAGTAGAGATACAGTCAGTAACACAGGGCGCTGGGGGGAGAGGGGTTACTGAGTGACAGTGTGAGGGAGCTGGATTAGCATCAGTAGAGATACAGTCAGTAACCCAGGGCGCTGGGGGGAGAGGGGTTACTGAGTGACAGTGTGAGTGAGCTGGATTAACATCAGTAGAGATACAGTCAGTAACACAGGGATCTGGGGGAGTGGGGTTACTGAATGACAGTGTGAGGGAACTGGATTAACATCAGTAGAGTTACAGTCAGTAACACAGGGTGCTGGGGGGAGAGGGGTTACTGAGGGACAGTGTGAGAGAGCTGGATTAACATCAGTAGAGATACAGTCAGTAACACAGGGTGCTGGGGGAGTTTAGTTACTGAGTGACAGTGTGAGGGAGCGGGATTAACATCAGATCAGATAAAGTCAGTAACACAGGGCGCTGGGGGAGAGGGGTTACTGAGTGAAAGTGTGAGGGAGCTGGATTAACATCAGTAGAAATACAGTCAGTAACACAGGGCGCTAGGGGAGAGGGGTTACTGAGTGACAGTGTGAGGGAGCTGGATTAACATCAGTAGAGATACAGTCAGTAGCACAGGGCGCTAGGGGAGAGGGGTTACTGAGTGACAGTGTGAGGGAGCTGGATTAACATCAGTAGAGATTCATTCAGTAACACAGGGTGCTCGGGGAGAGGGGTTACTGAGTGATAGTGTGAGGCAGCTGGATTAACATCAGTAGAGATACAGTCAGTAACACAGGGCGCTGGGGGGAGAGGGGTTACTGAGTGACAGTGTGAGGGAGCTGGATTAACATCAATACAGATACAGTCAATAACATAGGGCGCTGGGGGAGAGGGGTTACTGAGTGAAAGTGTGAAGGAGCTGGATTAACATCAGTAGAGATACAGTCAGTAACAAAGGGCGCTGGGGGTTGAGGGTTATTGAGAGACAGTGTGAGGGACCTGCATTAGCATCAGTAATGATGCAGTCAGTAGCACAGGGCGCTGGGGGAGAGGGGTTACTGAGTGACAGTGTGAGGGAGCTGGATTAACATCAATAGAGATACAGTCAGTAACACAGGATGCTTGGGGAGAGAGGTTACTGAGTGACAGTGTGAGGGAGCGGGATTAACATCAGGTCAGATAATGTCAGTAACACAGGGCGCTGGGGGAGAGGGGTTACTGAGTGACAGTGTGAGAGAGCTGGATTAACATCAGTAGATATTCAGTCAGTAACAGAGGGTGCTGGTGGAGACGGGTTCCTGAGTGACAGTGTGCGGGAGCTAGATTAACATCAGTAGAGATACAGTCAGTAACACAGGATGCTGGTGGAGAGGGGTTACTGAGTGACTGTGTGAGGGAGCTGGATTAACATCAGTAGAAATACAGTCAGTAACACGGGGTGTTGGGGGAGAGGAGTTACTGAATGACTGTGTGAGGTAGCTGGACTAACATCAGTAGAGATACAGTCAGTAACACAGGGCGCTGGGTGAGAGGTGTTACTGAGTGACAGTGTGAGAGAGCTGGACTAACATCATTAGAGATACAGTCAGTAACACAGGGTGCTGGGGGGAGAGGGGATACTGAGTGATAGTCTGAGGGTGATGGATTAACATCAGTAGAGATTCAGTCAGTAACACAGGGCGCTGGGGGAGAGGGGTTACTGAGTGACAGTGTGAGGGAGCTACATTAACATCAGTAGAGATACAGTCAGTAACACAGGGTGGTGGGGGAGAGGGGTTACTGAGTGACAGTGTGAAGGAGCGGGATTAACATCAGTAGAGATACAGTCAGTAACACAGGGTGGTGGGGGAGAGACGTTACTGAATGACAGTGTGAAGGAGCGGGATTAACATCAGTAGAGATACAGTCATTAACACAGGGTGCTGGGGGGAGAGTGGTTACTGAGTGACAGTGTGAGGGAGTGGGATTAACATCAGATCAGATAAAGTCAGTAACACAGGGCGCTGGGGGAAAAGGTGTTACTGAGTGACAGTGTGAGGGAGCTGGATTAACATCAGTAGAGATACAGTCAGTAACACAGGGTGCTGGGGGGAGAGGGGTTACTGAGTGACAGTGTGAGGGAGCTGGATTAACATCAGTAGAGATACAGTCAGTAACACAGGGTGCTGGGGGGAGAGGGTTTACTGAGTGACAGTGTGAGGGAGCTGGATTAACATCAGTAGAAATACAGTCAGTAACACAGGGCGCTGGGGGAGAGGGGTTACTGAGTGACAGTGTGAGGGAGCTGCATTAACATCAGTAGAGATACAGTCAGTAACACAGGGCGCTGAGGGAGCGGGGTTTCTGAGTGACTGTGTGAGGGAGCTGGATTAACATCAGTAGAGATACAGTCAGTAACACAGGCTGCTGGGGTAGAGGGGTTACTGAGTGACAGGTTGAGGGAGCTGGATTAACATCAGCAGAGCTACATTCAGTTACACTGGGCGCTGGGGGAGAGGGGTTACTGAGTGACAGTGTGAGGGAGCAGGATTAACATCAGTAGAGATACCGTCAGTAACACAGGGTGCTGGGTATGAGATGGGTTACTGAGTGACAGTGTGAGGAGTGAGGGCGCTGTTTTAACATCTGTTTAGGTACAGACTGTAACACAGGGCGCTGGGGTAGAGTGGTTACTGAGTGACTGTGTGAGGGAGCTGGATTTGAATCAGTAGAGATACAGTCAGTAACACTGGGCGCTGGGGTAGAGGGGTTACTGAGTGACAGTGTGAGAGAGCTGGTTTAGCATCAGTAGAGATACAGTCAGTAACACAGGGCGCTGGGGGGAGAGGGGTTACTGAGTGACAGTGTGAGGGAGCTGGATTAACATCAGTAGAGATACAGTCAGTAACACAGGGCGCTGGGGGGGAGAGGGGTTACTGAGTGACAGTGTGAGGGAGCTGGATTAAGATCAGTAGAGATACTGTCAGTAACACAGGGCGCTGGGGGGAGAGGGGTTACTGAGTGACAGTGTGAGGGAGCTGGATTAACATCAGTAGAGATACAGTCAGTAACACAGGGCGCTGGGGGGGAGAGGGGTTACTGAGTGACAGTGTGAGGGAGCTGGATTAACATCAGTAGAGACCCAGTCAGTAACACAGGGCGCTGGGGGGGAGAGGGGTTACTGAGTGACAGTGTGAGGGTGCTGGATTAGCTTCAGTAGAGACCCAGTCAGTAACACAGGGTGCTGGGGGGAGAGGGGTTACTGAGTGAAAGTGTGAGGGAGCTGGATTAAGATCAGTAGAGATACAGTCAGTAACACAGTGTGCTGGGGGACAGGGTTTGCTGATGACAGTGTGAGGGAGCTGGATTAACATCAATTGAGATACCGTCAGTAACACTGTGTGCTGGGGCGAGAGGGGTTACTGAGTGACAGTGTGAGGGAGCTGGTTTTGAATCAGTAGAGATACAGTCAGTAACACAGGGTGCTGGGCGGAGAGGGGTTACTGAGTCACAGGGTGAGGGAGCTGGATTAACATCAGTAGAGATACAGTCAGTAAAACAGGGTGTTGGGGGAGATTAGTTACTGAGTGACACTGTGAGGGAGCTGGATTAACATCGGTAGAGATACAGTCAGTAACTCAGGGTGATGGGGGAGATGGGTTACGGAGTGACAGTGTGAGGGAGCTGGATTAATTTATGTTGAAATACAGTCAGTAACGCATGGCGCTCGGGGAGAGGGGTTACTGAGTGACAATGTGAGGTAGCTGGATTAACATCAATAGAGATACAGTCAGTAACACAGGGCGCTGGGGGAGAGGTGTTACTGAATGACAGTGTGAGGGAGCTGGATTAACATCAATAGAGATACAGTCAGTAACACAGGATGCTTGGGGAGAGAGGTTACTGAGTGACAGTGTGAGGGAGCGGGATTAACATCAGGTTAGATAATGTCAGTAACACAGGGCGCTGGTGGAGACGGGTTCCTGAGTGACAGTGTGCGGGAGCTAGATTAACATCAGTAGAGATACAGTCAGTAACACAGGATGCTGGTGGAGAGGGGTTACTGAATGACTGTGTGAGGTAGCTGGACTAACATCAGTAGAGATACAGTCAGTAACACAGGGCGCTGGGTGAGAGGTGTTACTGAGTGACAGTGTGAGAGAGCTGGACTAACATCATTAGAGATACAGTCAGTAACACAGGGTGCTGGGGGGAGAGGGGATACTGAGTGATAGTCTGAGGGTGATGGATTAACATCAGTAGAGATTCAGTCAGTAACACAGGGCGCTGGGGGAGAGGGGTTACTGAGTGACAGTGTGAGGGAGCTACATTAACATCAGTAGAGATACAGTCAGTAACACAGGGCGCTGGGGTGAGTGGTTACTGAGTGACAGTGTGAGGGAGCTGGATTAACATCAGTAGAGATACAGTCAGTAACACAGGGTGCTGGGGGAGAGGGGTTACTGAGTGACAGTATCAGGATGTTGGATTAACATCAATAGAGATACAGTCAGTAACACAGGGCACTGGGGGGTGAGGCGTTACCGAGTGACAGTGTGAGGGAGCTGGATTAACATCGGTTGAGATACAGTCAGTATCACATGGCGCTGGGGAGAGAGGGGTTACTGAGTGACAGTGTGAGGGAGCTGGATTAACATCAGTAGAAATACAGTCAGTAACACAGGGCGCTGGGGGGAGAGGGGTTCCTGAGTGACAGTGTGAGGGAGCTGCATTAACATCAGTAGTGATGCAGTCAGTAGCGCAGGTGGCTGGGGGAGAGCGGTTACTGAGTGACAGTGTGAGGGAGCTGGATTAATATCAGTAGGGATACAGTCAGTAACACAGGGTGCTGGGGCGAGAGGGGTTACTGAGTGACAGTGTGAGGGGTCTGGATTAACATCAGTAGAGATACAGTCAGTAACACAGGGCGCTGGGGAGAGAGGGGTTACTGACTGACAGTGTGAGGGAGCTGGACTAACATCATTAGAGATACAGTCAGTAACACAGGGTGGTGGGGGAGAGGGGTTACTGAGTGACAGTGTGAGGGAGCGGGATTAACATCAGTAGAGATACAGTCAGTAACAATGGGTGCTGGGGGAGAGGGGTTACTGAGTGACCGTGTGAGGGAGCGAGATTAACATCAGATCAGATAAAGTCAGTAACACAGGGCGCTGGGGGGAAAAGGTGTTACTGAGTGACAGTGTGAGGGAGCTGGATTAACATCAGTAGAGATACAGTCTGTAACACAGGATGCTGGGGGAGAGGGGTTACTGAATGACAGTGTTTGGGAGCTGGATTAACATCAGTAGAGATACAGTCAGTAACACAGGGCGCTGGGGGGAGAGGGGTTACTGAGTGATAGTGTGAGGGAGCTGGATTAACATCAGTAGAGATACAGTCAGTAACACAGGGCGCTGGGGGTTGAGGGTTTCTTGAGAGACAATGAGAGGGAGCTGGATTAACATCAGCAGAGCTACATTCAGTAACACAAGCTGCTGGGGGAGAGGGGTTACTCAGTGACAGTGTGAGGGAGCTGGATTAGCTTCAGTAGAGATACAGTCAGTAACACAGGGCGCTGGGGGGAGAGCGGTTACTGAGTGAAAGTGTGAGGGAACTGGATTAACATCAGTAGAGATACAGTCAGTAACACTGTGTGCTGGGGTGAGAGGGGTTACTGAGTGAAAGTGTGAGGGAACTGGATTAACATCAGTAGAGATACAGTCAGTAACACTGTGTGCTGGGGTGAGAGGGGTTACTGAGTGACAGTGTGAGGGAGCACGATTAACATCAATGGAGATGCAGTCAGTAACACAGGGTGCTGGGAGGAGAGCGGTTACTGAGTGAAAGTGTGAGGGAGCTGGATTAACATCGGTAGAGATACAGTCAGTAACACAGGGCGCTGGGGGGAGAGCGGTTACTGAGTCAAAGTGTGAGGGAGCTGGATTAACATCAATAGAGATGCAGTCAGTAACACAGGGTGCTGGGGGGAGAGGGGTTACTGAGTGACAGTGTGAGGGAGCTGGATTAACATCAGTAGAGATACAGTCAGTAACACAGGGTGCTGGGGGGAGAGGGATTACTGAGTGACAGTGTAAGGGAGCTGGATTAACATCAGTAGAGATACAGTCAGTAACACAGGGCGCTCGGGGGGCGAGGGGTTACTGAGTGAAAGTGAGAGGGACCTGCATGCACATCAGTAGAGATACTGTCAGTAACACAGGCTGCTGGGGGAGAGGGTTTACTTAGTGACAGTGTGAGGGAGCTGGATTAGCTTCAGTAGCGATACATTCAGTAACACCGGGCGCTGGGGGGAGAGGGGTTACTGAGTGACAGTGTGAGGGAGCTGGATTAACATCAGTAGAGATCCAGTCAGTAACACAGGGTGCTGGGGGAGAGAGGGGTTTCTGTGTGACACTGTGAGGGAGCTCGATCATCATCAGTAGAGTTACAGTCAGTAACACAGGGTGCTGGGGGTAGAGGGGTTAATGAGTGAAAGTGTGAGGGAGCTGGATTAACCTCAGTAGAGATACAGTCAGTAACACAGTGTGCTGGGGGACAGGGTTTACTGATGACAGTGTGAGGGAGCTGGATTAACATCAGTAGAGATACAGTCAGTAACACAGGGTGCTGGGTATGAGAGGGGTTACTGAGTGACAGTGTGAGGAGTGAGGGCGCTGTTTTAACATCAGTTGAGATACAGACTGTAGCACAGGGTGCTGGTGTAGAGGGGTTACTGAGTTACACTGTGAGGGAGCAGGATTAACATCAGTAGAGATACAGTCAGTAACACAGGGTCCTGGGGCTTGAGGAGTTCTTGAGAGACAGTGAGAGGGAGCTGGATTAACATCAGCAGAGCTATATTCCTTTACACAGGGCACTGGGGGGAGAGGGGTTACTGAGTGACAGTGTGAGGGAGCTGGATTAGCTTCAGTAGAGATACAGTCAGTAACACATGGTGCTGGGGCAGGGAAGTTACTAGGTGACCGTTTGGGGAAACTGGACTAACATCAGTAGATATGCAGTCAGTAACAGGGTGCTGGGGGGAGAGGTGTTACTTAGTGACAGTGTGAGGGAGCTGGATTAGCATTAGTAGAGATACAGTCAGCAACACAGGGTGCTGTGTATGAGAGGAGTTACTGAGTGACAGTGTGTGGAGTGAGGGCCCTGTTTTAACATCAGTTGAGATACAGACTGTAACACAGGGTGCTGGGGTAGAGGGGTTACTGAGTGACTGTGTGAGGGAGCTGGATTACAATTTGTAGAGATACAGTCAGTAACACTGGGCGCTGGGGGAGAGGGGTTACTGAGTGACAGTGTGAGAGAGCTGGATTAGCATCAGTAGAGATACAGTCAGTAACACAGGGCGCTAGGGGGAGAGGGGTTACTAAGTGACATTGTGAGGAAGCTGGATTAACATCTGTTGAGATTCAGTCAGTAAAACAGGGTGCTGGGGGAGAGGGGTTACTGAGTGACAGTGTGAGGGAGTTGGATTAACATCAGTAGAGATACAGTCAGTAACACGGTGCTGCATGGAGAGGGGTTACTGAGTGACAGTGTGAGGGAGCTGGATTAACATCAGTAGAGATACAGTCAGTAACACAGGGCACTGGGGAGAGGGGTTACTGACTGACAGTGTGAGGCGTGAGGGAGCTGTTTTAACATCAGTTGAGATACAGTCAGTAACACAGGGCGGTGGGTGGAGAGGGGTTACTGAGTGACAGTGTGAGGGAGCTCGATTAACATCAGTAGAGATACAGTCAGTAACACAGGGTCCTGGGGGTTGAGGGGTTTTTGAGAGACAGTGAGAAGGAGCTGGATTAACATCATCCGAGCTACATTCAGTTACACAGGGCACTGGGGGGAGAGGTGTTACTGAGTGACAGTGTGAGAGAGCTGGATTAACATCAGTAGAGATACAGTCAGTAACACAGGGTGCTGGGGGGAGAGGGGTTACTGAGTGACAGTGTGGGGGAGCTGGATTAACATCAGTAGAGATACAGTCAATAACACAGGGTGCTGGGGGTGATGGGTTACTCAGTGACAGTGTGAGGGTGCTGGATTAACATCAGTAGAGATACAGTCAGTAACACAGGGTGCTGGGGGAGAGGGGTTACTGAGTGACAGTGTGAGGGAGCTGTATTAACATCTGTAGAGATACAGTCAGTAACACAGGGCGCTGGGGGAGAGGGGTTACTGAGTGACAGTGTGTGGGATTTGGCTTAAAATCAGTAGAGATACAGTCAGTAACACGGGGTCCTGGGAGGAGAGGGGTTACGGAGTGAAAGTGAGAGGGACCTGGATGCACATCAGTAGGGATACAGTCAGTAACACAGGGTGTTGGGGGAGAGGGGTTACTGAGTGACAGTGTGTGGGAGCTGGATTAACATCAGTAGAGATACAGTCAGTAACACAGTGTGCTGGGGGGTGAGGGTTTACTGAGTGACAGTGTGAGGGAGCTGGATTAACATCAGTAGAGATACAGTCAGTAACACAGGGTGCTGGGGGGAGAGGGGTTACTGAGTGACAGTATGAGGGAGCTGTATTAGCATCAGTAGAGATACAGTCTGTAACACGGGGCGCTGGGGGAGAGGGGTTACTGAGTGACAGTGTGAGGAGTGAGGGAGCTGTTTTAACATCAGTTGAGATACAGACAGTAACACAGGGTGCTGGGTTTGAGGGGTTACTGAGTGACTGTGTGAGGGAGCGGGATTAACATCATTTGAGATGCAGTCAGTAACACAGGGCGCTGGGTGGAGAGGGGTTACTGAGTGACAGATTGAGGGAGCTGGTTTAACATCAATCGAGATACAGTCAGTAACACAGGGAGCTGGGGGGAGAGGGGTTACTGAGTGACAGTGTGAGGGAGCTGGATTATCATCGGTAGAGATACAGTCAGTAACACAGGGTGCTGGGGGGAGAGAGGGGTTACTGAGTGACTGTGTGAGGGAGCTGGATTAACATAAAACGAGATACAGTCAGTAACACAGGGTGCTGGGGTACAGGGGTTACTGAGTGTCAGTGTGTGGAAGCTGGATTAACATCAGTAGAGATACAGTCAGTAACACAGGGTGCTAGGGGGTGATGGGTTACTGAGTGTCAGTGTGTGGAAGCTGGATTAGCATCAGTAGAGATACAGTCAGTAACACAGGGCGCTGGGGGAGAGGGGTTACTGAGTGACAGGGTGAGGGAGCTGGATTAACATCAATACAGATGCAGTCAGTAACACAGGATGCTGGGGGGAGATGGATTACTGAGTGACAGTGTGAGGGAGCTGGATTAACATCAGTAGAGATACTGTCAGTAAGACAGGGTGCTGGGTGGGAGAGGGGTTACTGAGTGACAGTGTGAGGGAGCTGGATTAACATCAGTAGAGATACAGTCAGTAACACAGGGCGCTGCGGGGAGATGGGTTACTGAGTGACAGTGTGAGGGAGCTGGATTAACATCACTAGAGATACAGACAGTAACACAGGGTGCTGGGGGGAGAGAGGGGTTACTGAGTGATAGTGTGAGGGAGCTGGATTAACATAAAACGAGATACAGTCAGTAACACAGGGTGCTGGGGGGAGAGGGGTTACTGAGTGACAGTGTGAGGGAGCTGGATTAAAATCAGTAGAGCTACAGTCAGTAACACAGTGTGCTGGGGTACAGGGGTTACTGAGTGTCACTGTGTGGAAGCTGGATTAACATCAGTAGAGATACAGTCAGTAACACAGGGTGCTGCGGGGAGATTAGTTACTGAGTGACAGTGTGATGGAGCTGGATTAACATCGGTAGAGATACAGTCAGTAACACAGGGCACTGGGGAGAGGGGTTACTGAGTGACAGTGTGAGGGAGCTGGATTAGCATCAGTAGAGATATAGTCAGTAACACAGGGCGCTGGTGGAGAGCGGTTACTGAGTGACAGTGTGAGGCGTGAGGGAGCTGTTTTAACATCAGTTGAGATACAGTCAGTAACACAGGGCGCTGGGGGGAGAGGGGTTACTGAGTGACAGTGTAAGGGAGCTGGATTAACATCAGTAGAGATACAGTCAGTAACACAGGGCGCTGGGGGAGAGGGGTTACTGAGTGACAGTGTGAGGCGTGAGGGAGCTGTTTTAACATCATCCGAGCTACATTCAGTTACACAGGGCAGTGGGGGGAGAGGTGTTACTGAGTGACAGTGTGAGAGAGCTGGATTAACATCAGTAGAGATACAGTTAATAACACAGGGTGCTGGGGGTGATGGGTTACTCAGTGACAGTGTGAGGCAGCTGGATTAACATCAGTAGAGATACAGTCAGTAACACAGGGTGCTGGGGGAGAGGGGTTACTGAGTGACAGTGTGAGGGAGCTGTATTAACATCAGTAGAGATACAGTCAGTAACACAGGGCGCTGGGGGAGAGGGGTTACTGAGTGACAGTGTGTGGGATTTGGCTTATAATCAGTAGAGATACAGTCAGTAACACGGGGTCCTGGGAGGAGAGGGGTTACGGAGTGAAAGTGAGAGGGACCTGGATGCACATCAGTAGGTATACAGTCAGTAACACAGGGTGCTGGGGGAGAGGGGTTACTGAGTGACAGTGTGTGGGAGCTGGATTAACATCAGTAGAGATACAGTCAGTAACACAGGGTGCTGGGGGAGAGGGGTTACTGAGTGACAGTGTGAGGGAGCAGGATGAACATCAATAGAGATACAGTCAGTAACACAGGGTGCTGGGGGGAGAGGGGTTACTGAGTGAAAGTGTGAGGGAGCTGGATTAACATCAGTAGAGATACAGTCAGTAACACAGGGTGCTGGGGGACACGGTTTACTGATGACAGTGTGAGGGAGCAGGATGAACATCAATAGAGATACAGTCAGTAACACAGGGTGCTGGGCGAGAAGGTTCACTGAGTGACAGTGTGAGGGAGCTGGATTAGAATCAGCAGAGATACAGTCAGTAGCACAGGGCTCTGGGGGAGAGGGGTTTCAGAGTGACAGTGTGAGGGAGCTCGATTAGTATCAGTAGAGGTACAGTCAGTAACACGGGGTGCTGGGGGGAGAGGTGTTACTTAGTGACAGTGTGAGGGAGCTGGATTAGCATTAGTAGAGATACAGTCAGCAACACAGGGTGCTGTGTATGAGAGGCGTTACTGAGTGACAGTGTGCGGAGTGAGGGCCCTGTTTTAACATCAGTTGAGATACAGACTGTAACACAGGGTGCTGGGGTAGAGGTGTTACTGAGTGACTGTGTGAGGGAGCTGGATTACAATTTGTAGAGATACAGTCAGTAACACTGGGCGCTGGGGGAGAGGGGTTACTGAGTGACAGTGTGAGAGAGCTGGATTAGCATCAGTAGAGATACAGTCAGTAACACAGGGTGCTGTGGGAGAGTATTTACTGAGTTTCACTGTGAGGGAGCAGGATTAACATCGGTAGAGAAACAGTCAGTAACACAGGGTGCTGGGGAGGAGAGGGCTTACTGTGTGACAGTATGAGGGAGCTGTATTAGCATCAGTAGAGATACAGTCAGTAACACGGGGCGCTGGGGGAGAGGGGTTACTGAGTGACAGTGTGAGGGAGCTGGATTAACATCAGTAGAGATACAGTCAGTAACACAGGGCACTGGGGGGAGAGGGGTTACTGAGTGACAGTGTGAGGGAGGTGGATTAACATCAGTAGAGATACAGTCAGTAACACAGGGCACTGGGGGGAGAGGGGTTACTGAGTGACAGTGTGAGGGAGGTGGATTAATATCAACAGAGATGCAGTCGGTAACACAGGGTGCTGGGGGGAGAGGGGTTACTGAGTGAAAGTGTGAGGGAACTGGGTTAACACCTGGTGAGATACAATCAGTGACACAGGGCGCTGGGGGAGAGGGGTTACTGAGTGACAGTGTGAGGGAGCTGGATTAACATCAGTCGAGATACAGTCAGTAACACAGGGTCCTGGGGGAGAGGGGTTACTGAGTGAATGTGTGAGGGAGCTGGAATAACATCAGTAGAGATACAGTCAGTGACACAGAGCACTGGGGGAGAGGGTTTACTGAGTGACAGTCTGAGGGAGCTGGATTAACATCAGTAGAGATTCAGTCAGTAACACAGGGCACTGGGGGGAGAGGGTTACTGAGTGACAGTGTGAAGGAGCTGGATTAACATCAGTAGAGATACAGTCAGTAACACTGGGCGCTGGGGTAGAGGGGTTACTGAGTGACAGAGTGAGAGAGTTCGATTAACATCAGTAGAGATACAGTCAGTAACACACGGTGCTGGGGGAGAGGGGTTACTGAGTGACAGTGTGAGAGAGCTGGATTAACATCAGTAGAGATACAGTCAGTAACACAAGGTGCTGGGAGGAGAGGGGTTACTGAGTGACAGTGTGAGGGAGCTGGTTTTATCATCATTTGAGATGCAGTCAGTAACACAGGGCGCTGGGTGGAGAGGGGTTACTGAGTGACAGTTTGAGGGAGCTGGTTTAACATCAATAGAGATACAGTCAGTAACACAGGGCGCTGGGGGAGAGGGGTTCTTGAGAGACAGTGAGATGGAGCTGGATTAACATCAGCAGAGCTACATTCAGTAACACAGGGTGCTGTGGGAGAGGGGTTACTGAGTGACAGTGTGAGGGAGCTGGATTAACATCAGTAGAGATACAGTCAGTAACACAGGGTGCTGGGGGTGAGGGGTTACTGCGTGACAGTGTGAGGGGGCTCGATTAACATCAGTAGAGATACATTCAGTAACTCAGGGCGCTGGGGTGAGGGGGGTTGCTGAGTGACAGTGTGAAGGAGCTGGATTAACATCAGTAGAGGTACAGTCAGTAACACAGGGTGCTGGGGGGAGAGAGGGGTTACTGAGTGACAGTGTGAGGGAGCTGGATTAACATCAGTAGAGGTACAGTCAGTAACACAGAGCGCTGGGGGGCGAGGGGTTACTGAGTGACAGTGTGAGGGAGCTGGATTAACTTCAATAGAGATGCTGTCAGTAACACAGGGTGCTGGGGGGAGAGGGGTTACTGAGTGACAGTGTGAGGGAGCTGGGTTAACATCAGTAGAGATACATTCAATAACACAGGGCGCTGGGTGAGAGGGGTTACTGAGTGACAGTGTGAGGGAGCTGGATTAACATCAGTAGAGATACAGTCAGTAACACAGGGCGCTGGGGGGAGAGGGGTTCTTGAGAGACAGTGAGAGGGAGCTGCATTAACATCAGCAGAGCTGCATTCAGTTACACAGGGCGCTGGGAGGAGAGGGGTTAATGAGTGAAAGTGAGAGGGACCTCGATGCACATCAGTAGAGATACAGTCAGTAACACAGGGCGCTGGGGGAGAGAGGTTACTGAGTGACAGTGTGGGGGAGCTGGATTAACATCAGTAGTGATACAGTCAGTAACACAGGGCGCTGGGGGTTGAGGGGTTACTGAGTGACAGTGTGAGGGAGCTGGATTAACATCAGTAGAGATACAGTCAGTAACACAGGGCGCTGGGGGCGATTAGTTAATGAGTGACACTGTGAGGGAGCAGGATTAACATCGGTAGAGATACAGTCAGTAACACAGGGTGCTGGGGAGGAGAGGGGTTACTGAGTGACAGTGTGAGGGAGCTCTATTAGCATCAGTAGAGATACAGTCAGTAACACAGGGCGCTGAGGGAGAGGGGTTACTGAGTGACAGGGTGAGGGAGTTGGATTAACATCAGTAGAGATACAGTTAGTAACACAGGGTGCTGGGGGAGAGTGGTTACTGAGTGACAGTGTGAGGGAACGGGGTTAACATCTG
The DNA here is from genome assembly GCF_964194155.1 of Cetorhinus maximus. Taxonomy (NCBI): domain Eukaryota; kingdom Metazoa; phylum Chordata; class Chondrichthyes; order Lamniformes; family Cetorhinidae; genus Cetorhinus; species Cetorhinus maximus. The sequence goes on along the minus strand of NW_027596291.1, from coordinate 379,966 downwards.
GTGAGATACAATCAGTGACACAGGGCGCTGGGGGAGAGGGGTTACTGAGTGATTGTGTGATGGTGCTGGATTAACATCCACAGAGATACAGTCAGTAACACAGGGCGCTGGGGGAAGCGGGGTTACTGAGTGACAGTGTGAGACGTGAGGGAGCTGTTTTAACATCAGTTGTGATACAGTCAGTAACACAGGGCGCTGGGGGGAGAGGGGTTACTGAGTGACAGTGTAAGGGAGCTGGATTAACATCAGTAGAGATACAGTCAGTAACACAGGGTCCTGGGGGTTGAGGGGTTTTTGAGAGACAGTGAGAAGGAGCTGGATTAACATCATCCGAGCTACATTCAGTTACACAGGGCACTGGGGGGAGAGGTGTTACTGAGTGATTGTGTGATGGTGCTGGATTAACATCGGTAGAGATACAGTCAGTAACACAGGGTCCTGGGGGAGAGGGGTTACTGAGTGACAGTGTGGGGGAGCTGGATTAACATCAGTAGAGATACAGTCAGTAACACAGGGCACTGGGGGGAGAGGGTTACTGAGTGACAGTGTGAAGGAGCTGGATTAACATCAGTTGAGATACAGTCAGTAACACAGGGCACTGGGGTGAGGGGTTAGTGAGAGACAGTGTGAGGGAGCTGGATTAACATCAATAGAGATACAGTCAGTAACACAGGGCGCTGGGGGAGAGGGGTTACTGAGTGACACTGTGAGGGAGCTGGATTAACATCAATAGAGATACAGTCAGTAACACAGGGCGCTGGGGGGAGAGGGGTTACTCAGTGACTGTGTGAGGGAGCTGGATTAACATCAGTACAGATACAGTCAGTAACACAGGCGTTGGGGGAGATTAGTTACTGAGTGACAGTGTGATGGAGCTGGATTAACATCGGTAGAGATACAGTCAGTAACACAGGGCACTGGGGTGAGGGGTTAGTGAGTGACAGTGTGAGGGAGCTGGATTAACATAAAACGAGATACAGTCAGTAACACAGTGTGCTGGGGTACAGGGGTTACTGAGTGTCAGTGTGTGGAAGCTGGATTAACATCAGTAGAGATACAGTCAGTAACACAGGGTGCTGGGGGGAGATGGGTTACTGAGTGACAGTGTGAGGGAGCTGGATTAACATCAGTAGAGATACAGACAGTAACACAGGGTGCTGGGGGGAGAGAGGTTACTGAGTGACAGTGTGCGGGAGCTGTATTAGCAACAGTAGAGATACAGTCAGTAACACAGGGTCCTGGGGGAGAGGGGTTACTGAGTGAAATTGTGAGGGAGCTGGATTAACATCAGTAGAGATACAGTCAGTAACACAGGGTGCTGGGGGAGAGGGGTTACTGAGTGACAGTGTGAGGGAGGTGGATTAACATCAACAGAGATGCAGTGGGTAACACAGGGTGCTGGGGGGAGAGGGTTTACTGAGTGAAAGTGTGAGGGAGCTGGATTAGAATCAGTAGAGAAACAGTCAGTAACACAGGGTGCTGGGTGGGAGAGGGGTTACCTAGTGACAGTGTGAGGAGTGAGGGAGCTGTTTTAACATCAGTTGAGATACAGACAGTAACACAGGGCGCTGGGGTTGAGGGGTTACTGAGTGACTGTGTGAGGGAGCTGGAATAACATCAGTAGAGATACAGTCAGTAACACAGGGTGCTGGGGGAGAGGGGTTACTGAGTGACGGTGTGAGGGAGCTGGATTAACATCAGTAGAGATACAGACAGTAACACAGGGTGCTGGGGGGAGAGAGGGGTTACTGAGTGATAGTGTGAGGGAGCTGGATTAACATAAAACGAGATACAGTCAGTAACACAGGGTGCTGGGGGGTGAGGGGTTACTGAGTGACAGTGTGGGGGAGCTGGATTAACATCAGTAGAGCTACAGTCAGTAACACAGTGTGCTGGGGTACAGGGATTACTGAGTGTCAGTGTGTGGAAGCTGGATTAACATCAGTAGAGATACAGTCAGTAACACAGGCGCTGGGTGAGAATAGTTACTGAGTGACAGTGTGATGGAGCTGGATTAACATCGGTTGAGATACAGTCAGTAACACAGGGTGCTGGGGGGAGAGGGGTTACTGAGTGACAGTGTGAGGGAGCTGGATTGGAATCAGTAGAGTTACAGTCAGTAACACAGGGCGCTGGGGGAGAGGGGTTACTGAGTGACAGTGTAAGGGAGCTGGATTTGCATCAGTAGAGATACAGTCAGTAACACAGGGCGCTGGGGGGAGAGGGGTTACTGAGTGACAGTGTGAGGGAGCTGTTTTAACATCAGTTGAGATACAGTCAGTAACACAGAGCGCTGGGGGAGAGGGGTTACTGAGTGACAGTGTAAGGGAGCTGGATTCACATCAGTAGAGATACAGTCAGTAACACAGGGCGCTGGGGGTGACGGGTTACTCAGTGACAGTGTGAGGGAGCTGGATTAGCATCATTAGAGATACAGTCAGTAACACAGGGTGCTGGGGCAGAGGGGTTACTGAGTGACAGTGTGAGGGAGCTGTATTAACATCAGTAGAGATACAGTCAGTAACAAAGGGCGCTGGGGGAGAGGGGTTACTGAGTGACAGTGTGTGGGAGCTGGCTTAACATCAGTAGAGATACAGTCAGTAACACAGGGAGCTTGGGGAGAGGGGTTACTGAGTGTCAGTGTGAGGGAGCTGGATTAACATCAGTAGAGATACAGTCAGTAAAACAGGGCGCTGGCGGTAGAGGGGTTACTGAGTGACAGTGTGAAGGAGCTGGATTAACATCAGTAGAGATACAGTCAGTAACACTGGGCGCTGGGGGAGAGGGGTTACTGAGTGACAGTGTGAGGGAGCTGGATTAACATCAGTAGAGATACAGTCAGTAACACAAATGCCCTGCGGGAGGAGGGGTTACTGAGTGACAATGTGAGGGAGCCGTATTAACATGACTATAGATACAGTCAGTAACACAGGACGCTGGGGGGTGAGGGGTTACTGAGTGTCAGTGTGAGGTAGCTGGATTAACATCTGTAGAGATACAGTCAGTAACACAGGGTGCTGTGGGTAGAGGGGTTACTGAGTGACAGTGTGAGGGAGCAGGATTAACATCGGTAGAGATACAGTCAGTAACACACGGCGCTGGGGGGTGAGGGGTTACTGAGTGACAGTGTGAGGGAGCTGGATTAACATCAGTAGAGATACAGTCAGTAACACAGGGCGCTGGGGGGTGAGCGGTTACTGAGAGACAGTGTGAGGGAGCTGGATTAACATCAATAGAGATACAGTCAGTAACACAGGGTGCTGGGGGGAGAGGGTTTACTGAGTGATAGTGTGAGGGAGCTGGATTAACATCAGTAGAGATACAGTCAGTAACACAGGGCGCTGGGGGAGAGGGGTTACTGAGTGACAGTGTGAGGGAGCTGGATTAACATCAGTAGAGATAGTCAGTAACACAGGGCGCTGGGGGAGAGGGGTTACTGAGTGACAGTGTGAGGGAGCTGGATTAACATCAGTAGAGATAGTCAGTAACACAGGGCGCTGGGGGAGAGGGGTTACTGAGTGACAGTGTGAGGGAGCTTGTTGTGTGTTGACCTTCTGATGCTATGCCAGTGACGTTTTAATTTCTTGAAAACTTCTGTTGTTTCTGGTTGCAGATTCGTCAAAATCCTCACCTGTCATTATGCCAGTTCTAATACCCATTCTTCTATTCTTTTTATTGGCCTGTGTATTCCTCTATCTCTACATGAGACGAGCTGGTAAGAATGGAGAGTTTCGTTTTGGTAAAGGTAGGATTCTGAAACCCAATCCTTTTGTCTGTGGGATTCCTGATCCTGGGGAAGGGGAAACACGTCAGTGTCAACCCTGAGGAAGTGGGAGTGAGTGGGAAGGGGTGAGGGTGAGTTAGGGAGGAACAATAGGAATTTGAAGCATATTGATACACATGCTCACACACACCTGCTCACACACACATACTCACACACACACACACACAAACACACACACAAACACACACACACACATACTCACACACACACACATGCTCACACACAAACTCACACACACACTTGCCCACACGCACATACTCACACACACACACACATGTGCTGTCTCACACACACAAACACACACACATACTCACACACAGACACACTCACACACACACACACTCACACACACACAGACACACGCAAATGCTCAAACACACGTGCTCACACACACAAATATGTTCACACACATACACATTCACAGACGCTCACACACACACACATGGTCACACACACAAACACGCTCATGCGCACACATTCTCACACACACACATGCTCTCACACATGCCCACACACATACTCTCTCACACATGCTCACACACACATACTCACTCACACACATGCTCACACACACATACTCACACACATGCTCACACACAAACACACACATGCCCACACACACATGCCCACACACACATGCCCACACACACATGCCCACACACACATGCCCACACACACATGCCCACACACACATGCCCACACACACACGCTCATGCACACACACACACGCTCACGCACACACACACGCCCTCACACACACACGCTCACACACACACACGCTCACACACACACACGCTCACACACACACACGCTCACACACACACACGCTCACACACACACACGCTCACAGACACGCTCACACACAGACACGCTCACACACTCACACAGACACACACATGCTCAAACACACATGCTCGCACACGCAAATATGTTCACACACATACACATTCACAGACGCTCACACACACATGCTCACACATACATGCTCACACACATACATACTCTCACACACGCTCACACACACACGCGCTCACACACACAAGCACACACTTACTCACACACTAACTCAGTCTCATACACAAACACAACCACAACACCCTCCCCCCCCACCACACACACACACACACATGCTCACACACACACACATGCTCACACACACACACATGCTCACACACACACACATGCTCACACACACACACATGCTCACACACACACACATGCTCACACACACACATGCTCACACACACACACATGCTCACACACACATGATCGCTCACACACACATGATCGCTCACACGCTCACACACTAACTCAGTCTCATACACCAACACAACCACAACACCCTCCCCCCACCACCACACACACACACACATACTCACACACACACATGCTCGCTCACACACACATACAAACATAGGTTCACTCACACACACACACAAACACACGCTTGCACACACGCACATACTTGGGCCCAGGGTGACCAATCCATCTCCCTCTGGGGTCATCACTGAAATATCTGTGATCCCACTCATTGGGCCTGGCAAGGTTAAAATGGGTCTCTGGAGCCTCTCTTGGATTAGAGGGAAGGTGCTGGGTGCAGATTGGGCTTGAAGTCAGCCTGGGGTTCCTGCTCCTGATCACAATCATACAGAAACAACCTGCATGCAGAACAGGAGGTGAGGGAGTGAAGGCTCATGCAGTGGAATAGCTAGTCTGAAGATGGAGGTGAGTAAAGTGTGCTAGGGCATCAAGGGGTATCTAACTGGAGCAGAGAGATTCTCCCCTGGGAGAGTGAGGGTGGGTTACGGGGAGAGGGGGGGACTGTGAACAGACCCCACATATAGTGAGGTTCCATTGACGAACAGCCATGTCACTCACCGGTGTCTATTCTTCCCTTTCAAGCTTCGAAAGAGCAGAGAAACACACAGGATTCGAAGGGCGATCTACAGACGGTTTATGCTCAAGTGCAGCCCCCAGTGAAGAGAGTGCGAGAGAGTCGCCCTTCTCCTGAAGGGAATGAGATGGTAAAGGGGAATGGGCCACACGTTTCACCCCCATAGGCTTAATATTCACTGGATCATTGATCCCCACTCAATGTCCTGACATTCCCCTCATCTGTACCCCACCTGCTGTACTGAGCCCCACAAATACATGCACAGCAAGATCCCAAGGCTCCAATGAGGACAACAGCTGCCTCACTTGTCTAAATAACCTCCAGCACTTCGAGTGGTGAGCGCAGAGGGTACGTGGGAACACCAGAAACTCTCAGCCCCCTCCCAAATTTCTCTCAGACACACACACCATTCCAATCGGGGTGTTGATCCTTCACTGTCACTGGGTCAAACACCCTACCTTACCTGCACTGAGGGATGTTCAATGACATTCCCATTGCTGAATCCCCCACTATCAACATCCTGGGGGTTACCATTGACCAGAAACTGAACTGGTTTAGCCATATAAATACTGTGGCTACAAGAGCAGGTCAGAGGCTGGGAATCCTGTGAAGAGTAACTCACCTCCTGACTCCCCAAAGCCTGTCCACCATCTACAAGGCACAAGTCAGGAGTGTGATGGGATATTCCCCACTTACCTGGATGAGTGCAGCTCCCACAACACTCAAGAAGCTCGACACCGTCCAGGACAAAGCAGCCGCTTGATTGATACCCCTTCCACAAACATTCACTCCCTCCACCACCGACGCACAGTAGCAGCAGTGTGTGTACCATCTACAAGATGCACTGCAGGAATTCACCAAGGCTCCTTCCACAGCACCTTCCAAACCCATGACCACTACCATCTAGAAAGACAAGGGCAGCAGATAGATGGGAACACCACCACCTGGAAGTTCCCCTCCAAGTCACTCACCATCCTGACTTGGAAATATATCGGCCGTTCCTTCACTGTCGCTGGGTCCAAATCCTGAAACTCCCTCCCTCACAGCACTGTGGGTGTACCTACACCACATGGACTGCAGCAGTTCCAGAAGGCAGCTCACCCCCACCTTCTCAAGGGCAATTAGGGATGGGCAATAAATGCTGTGCCCAGCCAGCGAAACCCACACCCCGTGAATGAATAAAGAAAATTGTGAATTTCTTTCTAAAAGACTTTTCTGGTCTTCCTGTAGCTTCCGAAGCAGACGGAGAGCCCTGAGTTACCATCCACAGTCTATGATGTGATCAGGAACCCTGGAGTCCCAAACCCTGAACCACTGGATGCAAAATGTGATTAAATTCTAACCCAGTTCAAACCAGGAGAGGCTCAGATCACTGCCGTCTGCTATGAACACAGCCTGGGTCAACAGGAAGGGAGGCTATGATTGGGTCTCAGCCTGAGAACATAAAAGATTTGTCAGGAATTTTAGATTTATTTTTACATATTTTAGAAATAATTCAAATTACATTATATGTATGTGTGTCTGTGTGTGTGTGTATATGTGTGTCTGTGTGTGTGTGTGTGTGAGGCTTAATGTGGATTAAAGGCAGCTGGTCTGAAGGCTTTGATGTATCAAAAGATAAGCTAGGTTGTAAATGTTAAGTAGGTAAACATGGAAGTTTAGAATGTACAGTGTAAAAGGGCATTTGCATTTTTAAATAAATCAGACTAGATTGTTTTCAAAGGAGGGGTGAAATGTGTCACCTAGCCAGGTGAAGTTCAGGAACAGAGTGTTTACTTTTCCCAAAGATTATTGGTAAAATTGGTACTGTGATAATTTTTTATGATCAGGGCGGTAAAGTCTAAAGATATAGTGAAACAATGGGAATTTGCATTCACAGGGGAAAATATGTATAAAGGAGGGAGGGCTGTGTGTAAGGGAGGCATTTTAAGATCTAACAAGTGTGAAAAGCCTTCAGCATCTATGCCTCAAGCTGCTATCTACAACGGATTGAAGTTAAGAAAAGTCACCCTGAACAATCCAATTCAAAGTATCATCTTTCTTTGCCTGGGTATTTTAAAATGTATATCTTACTGTTTCCTGAATGAAAGTGTGACTGGGAGTCAGATTAATTTAGGGGATTTAGAAGTTATCATAGGAGTGATTTATAGACATATGTATGTGCTTACAAATCATTTTTCTTATTAATAACTGTTTAATTTAGTTTTGTAATAAAAGCTGTGAGACTCAGTGGCTTTATTACTCCTGAATTCAAAGCCCGCATCTCAAAACATACAAATTGCAAAAATAGTTGTGGCATTTGTCTGAAGTTTCTCTCTGGGATTTGAACAACTCAGCATTTCCCATCAGCTGTGCCATAACAGATGCCATTCAGCCCAGCTCACCGGCGTGACCTCTTTTTGTACCTGTTTGATAATCTCTTAGAATTTGCCTTTGACTCTCTCGCCATTATCGTCTCTCTAACTCTGAAGGGATAAGTCAGGCAGGTCTCTGTATATAGTAATGAAATGTTTGTTTAAGACAGAAAGACAGTAGAACGTGGATGTATTTTTATATTTCGTTTTAATAGGTATCAAAGAACATAGATAAGAAAGAGGAACAGGCAGAGACCACATGGCCCCTCAAGCTTGCTTCGCCATTCAGTGTGGTCAATTCCAACCTCAAATCTATTACCCACACACTCCCCATCTCCCTTCATTCCCTGAGAGAACAAAAATCTGTTTGTCTCAGCCTTAAATATAACCAGGGGTGGAGTATCCACAACCCTCTGGGACAGAGAATTCCAAAGATTCACAACCCTCTGAGTGACAACATGTCTCATCTCAGTCCGAGACGATTGTGTCGTTTGAGATGGTGTTACCATGTCCCAAACTCCCCGGCCGGGGGGAAACAACCTCAGTTTTTACCCATCAAGACCCTTCAGAATCTTAAAGCCAGAACATTGAATGTTAATGTCACCGGACCAGAGATCCAGAGGCCCAGGCTAATGCTGTGGGGACTTGGGATCAAATCCCATCCCTACAGATGGTGAATTTAAATTCAATTAATACAAATCTGGAATTAAAGTGAGTCTAACGCTGACCATAAAACCATTGTCTGTTGTCAGGTTAACACACCTGCTCCACGGATGTCATTTAGGGAAGGAAGGAAATCTGCTGTCCTTACCCGGTCTGGCCTACATGTGACTCCAGACCCACAGCGATGTGGTTGACTCTTACCTGCTCTCTGAAATGGTCTAGCAAGGGCACTCAGTTGTATCAAACTGCTCTGAAGCGTCAATAAAGGAATGAAACCGGACGGACCACCCAGTATCGACCCAAGCACCGGAAAGGACAACGGCAAACTCAGCCCTGTCAACCCTGCAAAGTCCTCCTTACTAACATCTGGGGGCTAGTGCTGAAATTGGGAGAGCTGTCTCACAGACTAGTCAAGCAACAGCCTGACATAGTCATCCTCACAGAATCATACCTTACAGATAATGTCCCAGACACCACCATCACCATCCCTGGGCATGTCCACAGAGGTTACAGAGATAGGGAGGGTTGTAGGGGCTGGAGGAGGTTACAGAGATAGGAAGGGGTGTAGGGGCTGGAGGAGGTTACAGAGATAGGGAGGGGTGTAGGGGATGGAGGAGGTTACAGAGATAGGGAGGGTTGTAGGGGCTGGAGGAAGTTACAGAGATAGGGAGGGTTGTAGGGGCTGGAGGAGTTTACAGAGATAGGGAGGGTTGCAGGGTCTGGAGGAGGTTACAGAGATAGGGAGGGTAGTAGGGGCTGGAGGAGGTTACAGAGATAGGGAGGGTTGTAGGGTCTGGAGGAGGTTACAGAGATAGGGAGGGTTGTAGGGGCTGGAGGAGGTTATAGAGATAGGGAGGGTTGTAGGTGCTGGAGGAGGTTACAGGGATGGGGATGTGGTCATAGTGGGGATTTGCCCAGGAGGATGAGTGACCTGTAAAATAGGATCAGGAGCCAATGTGGGTCAGGGAGCACAGGGGGTGATGTGTGAATGGGACTCAGTGTGAGTTGGGGACACAGGGACAGCAGAGTTTTGGATGAGCTGAAGTTTCTAGAAGGTGGAAGATGTGACACCAGCTGAGAGAGAGCGAGAATGTTTAACCCTGGAAGTAACAGTGACCACGGGTTGGAGTTTCTGCAGCCGAATCACTTCAAAAACTGGGGAAGCCCCTGTATTTGACTGAAAGGCCCAGGTGGGCACAGACCCCTCTTAAACCCCACGTCACTCCGAGCCGTGAAATTCAGGCTGTGAGGAGATTCCGGTGAGAATCCCTGCAGGAAATTCCGGGACCTCTCATCCTGAACATGGGCCATTCCCACTCGGAATACTCGATCCCACTTTCTGCTCCATATTCCTGTCATTCTCCATCTTGTCACTGGGACAGACTGTCAGCGAACGCCCCCCTCGTTGGCTGCTGCTGGGATCTTGCTGTGCAGGGTTGGGTGAGCTGCGATTTTCCTGATGTAATGATGGTGGGCGTCTCTCTGGAAATAGCCCATGGGCGGCTGTGACTCTTTGAGGTTGTTCCCAAGGCTGTTGGAAAATTCTTCTCCTCTACCTCATCTCCCACTCCCTCCCTCTTCTCCTCACTCGCCTCCTCTCCCCGATTCCTCGAATCCTCATCCATCCAACTCATAGACAGGTCCCTGTGTCCCTCCTCCGGCAGGGCTGGAGTGACCTCCTCGCAACTCTGTGAGGGAGACAGGAGACACAACCATTGGGATCAGGAGATCCAGACCCTCGCTTCTGGGTGTGTGACGCTGAGGGAGTGTCCGGAGGGAGGGCGAGGAGAAAGTGAGGGGGGGAGAGAGGAGGGAGAGGTGAGAGGAGGAGGGAGAGGAGTGGAGAGGGGAGGAAAGAGAGGGGAGGTGAGGAGAGGGATTAAGAAGGAATGAGTGAAATGGAAAGGGGAGAAGAGGGAACAGAGATAGGGAAGGGGAGGGCAGAGGAGGGGAGAGTTGAGGGAAGGAAGAGCAGAGGTGAGGGTGAGGTGAGGGGAAGGTGATGAGAAGAAGGGGAGGGGGAGGAGGGAATGGGGAGAAGAGAGGGGAGTGGTGGAGATGGTAGGGGAGGAAGCGGGGAATACTGGAAGGGTAGGTGGGAGGGAGATGGGGACTGGAGGGTCGATGCAGGAGGGAACTGGAGAGGGGGTGGGATGAGATGGGGAAGAGGAGGGGATGTGAGAGGGAAGTGGGGAGGGGGATACGTGAAGGAATCACATACCTTCTGGAATTTGTCCCCGTGTTCGTTTACCCCGCAACCCCGTGCCTGAGGGAAGAGAGAAGGAGGGAGGTCAGTGAACCCAGTCCTGAGACAGAACTGGACCCCTGATCTCCATCTCTCTCTGTCACGTCTCCCTCTCTCTCTATCTCTGTCTCTCTGTCACGTCTCCCTCTCTCTCTATCTCTGTCTCTCTGTCACGTCTCCCTCTCTCTCTATCACTGTCTCTCTGTCAGGTCTCCCTCTCTCTCTATCTCTCTCTCTCTGTCACGTCTCCCTCTCTCTCTATCTCTGTCTCTCTGTCACGTCTCCCTCTCTCTCTATCTCTGTCTCTCTGTCACGTCTCCCTCTCTCTCTATCTCTGTCTCTCTGTCATGTCTCCCTCTCTCTCTCTCTCCCTCTCTCTCTCTGTCTCTCACTTGAACTTCCTGGAACCTCTCACACACCATCTCTCAATCATTATCTCCCCCTCTCCCTCTCTCCCCTTCACACATTCATTATCTTAATTTCTCTTTCTCTCCGCACTCTCACCCTTTCTGCTATCTATCTCTCAAGCCTGTCTCTCAACCGTTATCTCTCGCACTATTTCTTCATCTCACTATGTCTCACTGTGTCTCTGTTTCTGTCTTGTGCTCTCTCTCTGTCTCTGTTTTTCTCTCTCAATTACTCACTCTCTCTATCTCTTTCCCTCTCAATCCCTCTCTCTCTCTGTCTATCTTTCTCTCTCCATCTCAATATTTCTTGCTCTCTGCCTCTCCTTCTGCCACTGTATATCTGTAATTGTCTGTCTCAATCTCTTTCTCTACTTCCCACTCAAACTCTCTGCTGCTCTCTGTCTCTCTCCACTTCTCTATCTCCCTCTCCCTTCATCTTCCTCCCTCTCTCTCTCCCAGGCTCCCTCTCTCTCTCCCAGGCTCCCTCTCTCTCTCCCTCAGTCTCTCTCTCCCTCAGTCTCAGTCTCTCTCTCTCTATTGCTTTGTCCATGAATATTGATCACTGACACTCAGTAAAATTCAGGAATGAGCTGCTAATTCTCAACCTTTGCTGGTCCGACTGATCACATGGACGATGAGAATGACGGAGAGGAGACTGGTCAGAACGATGACAGAGATGGTCAGCTTCACAAGACAGGGAGAGCTGCAGGATGGTGAATCTGGTTGGAGAGGGAAATGATAAGGTTTAAATAGAGGCAATTCAGAGTTCAGTCAAACTTCCTGGTTCATAAATTGGTGTCTAATAGCTTCATTCTCAATGTCTCCGCACAGCACGGGGTTAGATACAGAGTAAAGCTCCCTCTACACTGTCCCCATCAAACACTCCCAGGGCAGGTACAGCACGGGGTTAGACACAGAGTAAAGCTCCCTCTAGACCGTCCCCATCAAACACTCCCAGGACAGGTACAGCACGGGGGTAGATACAGAGTAAAGCTCCCTCTACACTGTCCCCATCAAACACTCCCAGGACAGGTACAGCACGGGGGTAGATACAGAGTAAAGCTCCCACTACACTGTCCCCATCAAACACTCCCAGGACAGGTACAGCACGGGGTTAGATACAGAGTAAAGCTCCCTCTACACTGTCCCCATCAAACACTCCCAGGACAGGTACAGCACGGGGTTAGATACAGAGAAAATCTCCCTCTACACTGTCCCCATCAAACACTCCCAGGACAGGTACAGCACGGGGTTAGATACAGAGTAAAGCTCCCTCTACACTGTCCCCATCAAACACTCCCAGGACAGGTACAGCACAGGGTTAGATACAGAGTAAAGCTCCCTCTACACTGTCCCCATCAAACACTCCCAGGACAGGTACAGCACGGGGTTAGATACAGAGTAAATCTCCCTCTACACTGTCCCCATCAAACACTCCCAGGACAGGTACAACATTGGACTGTGTAATCCCTGAATGCAGTTGTTTATTTCTCTCTCTGTGACACTCACCAGGATCAATTCCATTACAGACGTCTCTCAGTGTGATCTGTGCAGTGCCCTCACTGACTGGGTTCCTGGCCTCACACCTGTACACACTGTCCTCGGGCTCCCCAGTGAAATGAAGCTGTAACTCCTCTCCGGTTTTGGAAAGATGATGGGTGCTGTCGTTTCCCAATGCTTCACCTCCCCTCCACCATCTGAAGCTGATGTCATCGCCTGTGTTCACTGAGCAGCTCAGGGTCAGGTTGCAGTTCCTCGTGTACTGATCAATCCTGATGTTTGTTCCCGTCACAGGCTCTGACATTCAGATCGAAAGACAAAAGACACATGAGGAAGGATTGTCGGCCCTTGTGTGACCCCCTCAATATCCGGAACCCGCACACCCGCTTCAGACCCTCACAAACCAACTTTGATCCCAGCTCATTCCTCCATCCAGCATTTTAACAGCTTCCTCATCCACTGAGTTCAAACAGGTCCCATGTGTGGATATAACGGGTGGATGTACATCACACAGAGTGTGACCCACACTTTCACTCCAATCACAAACACTCAGTCACTCCCTGTTGTGGGAGGATGCAGCAAGTCAGGGGCAGGTGAGAACTCAGTGGTCTTTGGGGAAATTGACAAACCCCACAGAATCCCATTGAAACAACATAACATCTCTCAGGGAATGTCCCTGTTTTGGGATTGTATCCTGGGAATTTTCTCTGGTTGACTGTCATCGATGACTCTGGTCAGTGGTCCCCGTGTCCCTTATGGTCTGGAGTGTACCCGCTCTATCTGTTCTGTGTTCAGTTCAACTGTGTGGAGGGTCCAGGATTACGATTAGCAATAGATTTAAACTGGTACCTTTTGCACTGCTTCAGAATAAGAGTCTGATTGTGGGAAATGTGTATCAATTCCCCATCATTCAGAGAAATGAAATAGACTGGAAGAATGGACACCTCATTAAGAAATTAATTTCAATAACAATAAGTGAGGTGGGATAGACAAGCAAAGGGATCTTTACATAGGGGCAGAGACATCTCTAAATGTACCTCTGCAGGTCAGTAAGACCATGAGCACATCAAACACAGCAGCGGAGATTATTTGTGGAGGGGAAAGAATTAATAATCAGAGAAATTAGGCTGAACCTTTATCAGAATTCGGTTAGACCACACTTGTAGCCCTGTGCACAGTTCTGGTCTCCGTATCCCTCGGTTAGACCACACTTGGAGCACTGTGCACAGTTCTGGTCTCCGTATCCCTCGGTTAGACCACACTTGGAGCACTGTGCACAGTTCCGGTCTCTGAATCCCTCGGTTAGACCACACTTGGAGCACTGTACAGAGTGTTTGACAGGGTAGATATGCTGAGGGTGATTCCACTTGAAGGTGAGTCCAGGAATTTTTGTTTAGTTCGATCATGGGATGTGGGTGATGCTGACTAGACCAGCATTTATTGCCCATCCCTAATTACCCTTCAGAAGGTGGTGGTTGTCTTGTTTTTTGTGTCAATGATGTACACAGGCTGTCGATATCGTTGCTGAGCTAACTTTATCGATAACACATTTTCCTCATGTAAACACATATCTGCACTAACTGAATTCTATCCAGACAGATTCCAACATGTGATATCTGACCTTCAACCCCCAGGTCAGGTGACCCCCTATCTAGGAGAGAGGCCTAGCAAGCCACTCAATTGTAACAAACCTCTACACCCGACATCGACCCAGAGACCGGAAACAACAACAGCAAACTCAGCCCTGACAAACCTGCAAAGTCCCCCTTACTAACATCTGGGGGCTAGTGCTGAAATTGGGAGAGCGTCTCACAGACTAGTCAAGCAACAGCCAGACATAGTCATCCTCACGGAATCATACCTTACAGATAATGTCCCAGACACCACCATCACCATCCCTGGGTATGTCCTGTCCCACCGGCAGGACAGACCCAGCAGAGGTGGTGACACAGTGGGATACAGTCAGGAGGGAGTTGTCCTGGGAATCCTCAACATCGACTCCGGACCCCATGAAGTCTCATGACATCAGGTCAAACATGGGCAAGGAAACCTCCTGCTGATGACCACGTCCCGCCCTCCCTCAGCTGATGGGTCAGTGCCTCCTCCATGTTGAACATCACTTGGAGGAAGCACTGAGGGTGGTGAGGGTGCAGAATGTACTCTGGGTGGGGACTTCAATGTCCATCACCAAGAGTGGCTCAGTAACACCACTACTGACCGAGCTGGCCGAGTCCTAAAGGACTCGGCAGGTGGTGAGGTAACCAACAAGAGGGAAAAACATATCTGACCTCATTCTCACCAACCTGCCTCTCGCAGATACATCTGTCCATGACAGTATCGGTAGGAGTGACCACCGCACAGTCATTGTGGAGACAAAGTCCCCCCTTCACATTGAGGATACCCTCTATCGTGTTGTGTGGCACTACCACGGTGCTAAATGGGGTAGATTTCAAACAGATCTAGCAACTCGAGACTGGGCATCCATGAGGTGCTGTGGGCCATCAGCAGCAGCAGAATTGTACTCGAACACAATCTGTAACCTCATGGCCCAGCATATCCCCCACTCTACCATTACCATCAAGCCAGGGGATCAACCCTGGTTCAGTGAAGAGTGCAGGAGGACATACCAGGAACAGCACCAGGCATACCTAAAAATGAGGTGTCAACCTGGTGAAGCTATAACACAGGACTACTTGTGTACCAAACAGCATAAGCAGCAAGTGATAGACAGAGTTAAGCGATCCCACAACCAACGGATCGGACCTAAGCTCTGCAGACCTGCCACATCCAGTCGTGAATGTTGGTGGACAATTAAACAACTCACTGGAGGAGGGTCCACAAATATCCCCATCCTCAATGATACAGGAAGATACAGACAGGATGGTCAAATGGACAGATAAGTGGCAGATGGAATTTAACCCTGAAAAGTGTGGGGTGATACACTTTGGAAGGAGTAATTTGACAAGGAAGTATTCAATGAACAGCATGACACTAGGAAGTTCTGAGGAACAAAGGGACCTTGGCGTGTGTGTCCATAGATCTCTGAAGGTGGTGGGGCATATTAGTGGGGTGGTGAAAAAGGCATATGGGACACTTGCCTTTATCAATCGAGGCATAGATTATAAAAGTAGGGAGGTCATGTTGGAGTTGGATAGAACCTTGGTGAGGCCACAGCTGGAGTACTGTGTGCAGTTTTGGTCGCCACATTATAGGAAGGATGTGATTGCACTGGAGGGGGTGCAGAGGAGATTCACCAGGATGTTGCCTGTGATGAAACATTTAAGTGATGAAGAGAGGTTGGATAGACTTGGGTTGTTTTTGTTGGAGCAGAGAAGACTGAGGGGCGACCTGATCGAGGTGTACAAGATTATGAGGGGCATGGACAGGGTGGATATGGAGCAACTGTTCCCCTTGGTTGATGGGTCAGTTACGAGGGGACATAAGTTCAAGGTGAGGGGCAGGAGGTTTAGGGGGGATGTGAGGAAAAACGTTTTTACCCAGAGGGTGGTGAGGGTCTGGAATGCGCTGCCTGGGAGGGTGGTGGAGGCGGGTTGCCTCACATCATTTCATCAATGACCTTCCTTCCATCATAAGGTCAGAAGTGGGGATGTTCGCTGATGTTTGCACAATGTTCAGCACCATTCGTGACTCCTCAGATACTGAAGCAGAACATGTCCAAATGCAGCAAGACCTGGACAATATCCAGGCTCAGGGCTGACAAGTGGTAAGTAACATTCAGGAGTGGATTTCCGGAGGTGTCAGGCAATGACCACCTCCAACAAGAGAGAATCCAAACATCACCCCTTGGTGTTCAATGGCATCACCATCACTGAATCCCCCACTATCAACATCCTGGGGGTTACCATTGACCAGATACTGAACTGGACCAGCCATATAAATACTGTGGCTACAAGAGCAGGTCAGAGGCTGGGAATCCTGCGGAGAGTAACTCACCTCCTGACTTCCCAAAACCTGTCCACCATCTACAAGGCACAAGTCAGGAGTGTGATGGAATACTTCCCACTTGTCTGGATGAGTGCAGCTCCCACAACACTCAAGAAGCTCGACACCGTCCAGGACAAAGCAGCCGCTTGATTGGCACCCCATCCACAAACATTCACTCCCTCCACCACCGACGCACAGTAGCAGCAGTGTGTGTACCATCTACAAGATGCACTGCAGGAATTCACCAAGGCTCCTTCCACAGCACCTTCCAAACCCACGACCACTACCATCTAGAAGGACAAGGGCAGCAGATAGATGGGATCATCACCACCTGGAAGTTCCCCTCCAAGTCACTCACCATCCTGACTTGGAAATATATCGGCCGTTCCTTCACTGTCGCTGGGTCAAAATCCTGGTACTCCCTCCCTAACAGCACTGTGGGTGTACCTACACCACATGGACTGCAGGGGCTCAAGAAGGCAGCTCACCACCACCTTCTCAAGGGGCAATTAGTGATGGGCAATAAATGCTGACCCAGTCAGTGAAACCCACATCCTGTGAATGAATAAAATAAACATGTGCCTTGTTGCTGGTGGACAGACTTTGAGGGGTCAGGAGGTGAGTTATTCGCTGCTGAATTCCCAACCGCAGAGCAAGTTTACAGCCACAGTGTTTATATGGCTGGTGCTGCCCGGTTTCTCATCAATGTTAATAGTGGGGGATTCAGTGATGGTAACGTCAAGGGGCGATGGTTAGATTCTCTCGCTGGAGATGGTCATTGCCTGACACTTGTGTGGCATCAATGTTACTTGCCACTTGTCAGTCCAAGTCTGGATATTGTCCAGGTCTTGCTGCATTTGAACATGGACTGCTTCAGTATCTGAGGAGTCGTGAATGGTGCTGAACATTATGCAATTATCAGTTAACATCCCAACTTCTGACCTTATGATGGAAGGAAGGTCATTGATGAAGCAGCTGAAGATGGTTGGGTCGAGGACACTAACCCTGAGGAACTCCTGCAGTGATGTCCCAGGGCCACACTCGGTCAAATGCAGCATTGATCTCCAGGGTCAGTCACTCTCACCTCACCTCGGGAGTTCAGCTCTTTATCCATGTTTGAACCAAGGCTGTAATGAGGTCAGGAGCTGAGTGGCCCTGGCGGAACCCAAACTGGGCATCAGTGAGCAGGTTATTGCTAAGCAAGTGCTGCTTGATAGCTCTGTTGCTGACCCCTTCCATGACTTTACTGATGATGGAGAGTAGCCTGATGGGGCGGTAATTGGCCGGGTTGGATTTGTCCTGCTTTTTGTGTACAGTTACGAAGGGGAAGCTGACCCAGGTGTGAGCAGTTTTTGGAACGGCTGAAGCAGAGTTTAAGCAGGAAGCTGAGCCAAGTGGAGGGTGGAGATCTGGAGGTTTGCAGGCCCACAGGCAACATCACGGTGAGGGACACGGAGTGTCAGGCTCAACCGATGACAACAAGGCCGCAACTGCAGCCTCCACGAAGATCGACAACCCACAACCGCAGCCCTCCACGAAGATCGACCACCCACACCCGCACCCTCCACGAAGATCAACCACCCACAACCGCAGCCCTGCACGAAGATCGACCACCCACACCCGCACCCTCCACGAAGATCGACCACCCACAGCCGCACCCTCCACGAAGATCGACCACCCACACCCGCACCCTCCACGAAGATCAACCACCCACAACCGCAGCCCCCCACGAAGATCGACCACCCACAACCGCAGCCCCCCACGAAGATCGACCACCCACAGCCGATGCCCCCCACGAAGATCGACCACCCACACCCGCACCCTCCACGAAGATCGACCACCCACACCCGCACCCTCCACGAAGATCGACCACCCACACCCGCAGCCCTGCACGAAGATCAACCACCCACAACCGCAGCCCCCCACGAAGATCGACCACCCACAACCGCAGCCCCCCACGAAGATCGACCACCCACATCCGATGCCCCCCACGAAGATCGACCACCCACAGCCGATGCCCCCCACGAAGATCGACCACCCACACCCGCACCCTCCACGAAGATCAACCACCCACAGCCGCAGCCCTCCACCCAACTGAAGACCCTTCGCAGATTCCACAGACCAGGACCGCGTGGGGACGGCCGGCCCCAGAGGACACAAAGAGCGTTCCCCAAAACTGCACCCGGCTTACCTGGCTGGATTTCAAACTGCCAAGGAACCCTGGTTGGTTAGCGTGACCCCTGACCTCTCCTAGTTCCAGTTAGTGAGGTTTTGGGGGTGGGACAAGGGGAAGGGGATTAGTAGCGTGATTTTCCCTCGTTTTGTCGTGTGTTCCCCATTCTTAACTAAGTGCACTTTGTCAGTCTGTATAATCTGAGTGTCATCCGAATGTTATAAGTTCATTTGTGACTTCAATAAACACCGTTTATTTTCTTGTACCAAAACCAGTGTCTGCTTCACTTTGTCACAACCCCCTAAATAAGGCCAAGGTCTAGACCCCAGGTAAAAGGCAGGGGTGTCAGATAGAATCTCACTCACCGTACACGTCCAGTTGTACCGTCCGTGAAGATACATCTCCTGAATCTAGAGTAACAGAAACCTCATAGACCCCAGCGTCCTCTCTCTGTAAATCACTGATTTGCAGACTGAAATCCTCTGGATGGAGTTTAGTCCGATTCTTGAACTCCTCATTATTAAAATATTTAATGATCCCATTTACCCATCTCACTATTTTGATTCTGGATGTAGATTGTTTCCATTCAATCTGGTCAACCTTCGATCCATGTGGGATCCCCACGGACAGGGAGACTGACTGACCCAGGGATCCATTCACGGGGAGTCGGGCAGCCTGACTCTGAACTGATGGAACAAGAGGAGACAGTCAGTGTGTGAGCAACAAGACAGGTCAGTGACTGAAGGGAGGATGTCAATTGATAGAACCATCCAGTCCAGGAGGCCATTCAGCCCATCCTGTCTGTGCTAGCTCTTTAACAGTGATCTAATTAATCCCACTACCCCTCTCACTTTCCCCATCTCCCTGCAAATTTCTCCCCTTCAACTATTTCTCCAATTCCCCCTTTGGAAAGTCCCTGTTGAATCTGCTCCCTCCGCCCTTTCAGGCAGCTCATTCCAGATCCCAACAACTCGCTGTGTCCAAACATTTCACCTCATCCT